>NW_027499894.1:0-120847 GCF_021521415.1 Bidens hawaiensis | reverse complement strand
ACTTGGGTTTCTACACGCGTTAGCTTGTTCCGCCCCCATTACTCTGCGCTTTTGTATGACTGGCGTTAAAGCGGGTCACACTTGAGCTTATGCTCTGCCTTACTTCGAGGTACACCAGTCATGTCAGCTGTGTCCACGCGAAGATGTCAGCATTTTTCTGTAGTAAGCGTTTGAGTAAGGTGCGCGTAGGATCAGTGACTGTTGGGTCAATGGTAACGGCCTGGTCAGGGTATTTGCCATTGAAGGCCCATTCTTCTGGTTCGGTGATGGTTGGTTTAGCCATCTTTGGTTTGGGTTTAGATGAGACAGATGCGATGCATACCTGGGGAATACCGGTGATCATCGCTACACCCTCAGCTGTTGGCCATCCCATCATGTCGTGGACTGAAGATACCACAGCATTGAATCTTGCCATCCCGTCTCTCCGAAGAGAATGTCGTATGTGTGGTGTGGCTTCTTCATCACGACAAAGTCCACGTCTTCTGTGCGGGAGTATTTCCCGTCCGTGAGAATGACGGGGAAAGATAGGATACCCAGGGGGGTGTTTGTACTGCCGTCGAACCTTCCATCGAGGGCTAGACCGTTTCCAGGCGTTCCTTGTCTTCGTTGTCTAGCTTGTCGAAGAACTGCCTGTACATAACTGTTGACGAGGCGCCATTGTCAGCAAGAGTGCGGGAAGTGATGTAGTGCCCCAGCTGGCTTTTGATGACGATAGGGCCTTCTTTGCTGGGTCCTCCTGGCACTCGCGGGAAGCGCACCTCAGCTTCCTTCCACGCGCATTGTTCTGTCGTTCGTCTTTTTCTTCCTCTGATGTTACTATGAACCATGTGGATGCTGATGTCAACGGGCTTTCGTCCGTTGCCTTTGTATCGGTATCATTCCTCCCTTCATTCTTGATTGATGCCACAAGTGTGTAAGTCTTCCATCCTTGACGAATGTTTCAACAATATCTTCAAGGATGTACACTCCTCAGTGTTGTGACCCTTTGGTCCCGTGGAAGTCACAGGATTTGCTCTGATCTGCATTAGGTCGCTGCCGGATCATTGGAGCTTTCGGCCATGGGAGTTTTTCGGTGGCAAATATCTTCGTGACGCTTTTGGTGAGTGGCGTCCACCGGTGTTTTCGGCTTGATGGGTGCGTGTTATCCCTTCCGCCTACTAGAGGGCGAGAGCTGGATGAGGTGTCAAAGTTACCTTGACTGCCAAATACCTAGCTTCCTCTTTTTGTTTTGCCGGGCGGTCCGAACGTTGTTTTCCTCTAGTCCTCTGCGTGTAGAGGTGTGTATTCTGGGGAAGATCCCTACCCAGTTGCTTCTCCGTTTCGGCAAAGCGCTTGGCCGCCGTCATGATGGCATCCCATGTGGATGGCATGCCGTCCTTACCCGTCAACGTGCGGATAAGCTCTGGGTATTCGGCGCCCTGGATGAAAGTGGCGGCGAACAAGATCTTCGCTTATGGTGCCCAGACTCAGCTTTTTGGAGTTGAAGCGAGTGATGAAATCTAGTAAAGATCTCCTCCTCTCTAACGCAGTTGAGGATCGTCCACTGCTCTTCAGTATATTTCCTCTGTTGACTAAAGTATTGGCTGAACTTATGTTGAAAGTCCGCCCAATCATAGATGTGGTGGACCGGTAAACGATCAAACCACTCCCTGGCCGCTCCAACCAGCGTCATCTGGAACATATAACACCACGTGGGTTCCGTCCAGTTGCTGACGGTTGCCCCCGCTATGAATCTGTTCAAGTGATCGTCTGGATCGGATATACCATCATAAGTGCCTATGTTGGGACATTTGTTTGGCACTTTTCGGGGCGATTGCTTCCGCAATGTCCTTTGCAAACTTGGACGTTCCCGCATTTGCAACAGTTGGTCTAAAGGTTTTGGAAAAGTCACGTGGGTTTCCCCCCGCGTTCCTTGGTTTGAAGGTTTCTCCCAAATTCCTTCTTGGTTGGAAGTCCGTTTCCTTGCGCTTCCCTTTTCGCCCTATGGCGAGGGTTTGCGTCACTGTCGGACTCCTCCCAATCATCGTCCAAGTACTCGCACTCATTGCTCATGTTGAGCTGTTGTCGAGTGCTTCCGAATTCGTCAGCCTGTTGGAGTGAACGTAAGCGTTCATCCAACTCAGCTTGGAATTCCTTTTGACGTGCTTCCGCCCACGCTTTAACTTGATCATGTGTTTGGCGGGGGAGCCTCGTCTGTTGTCTTTCCACCTGGGTATCAATGAATCCAGGTGAGGATTGTTTACTGCACTTGCCCCCGGCTTGGGTAGCCGGGGTAGTGTTCGTAAAATGTGTGTACTCGCCGGTGTTCCCCCAGTAGCTAGGGTTGTGGTTACCGGGGTCTCTTGGTCACTCGCTGGCCTTGGCACCGGAGTAACCTTAACCATTTTTCAGAAGTTTTGAAAAAACTGAAAAAAATTAGTTCTAGCTTTTATGCACGTATGGCGCCAATGAAGAAACACTAAGTGACCCCAGGCAGATTACGGATAATCTGGGGGTTAAGTAGATGTTTCCACGAGGGTTAGGTCCGGCAAAGATGGTTATTCTTCTAATGACCTGCAAAACAGACACCGTGAGCTCGTCACTGAGAAGGGGGGGGGGGGGTTCCTCCTTGTGACCACCCTCCGGCGTGAGAATCAGACTAGATTGCTCTGATATAAGTGTAAATATTGAGAGAGATTGCTAGAGAAGATAAGATACCAGATACCGTTCCAAGGTGTTGGAGTAGTTATAGCCGAAGGTAGGTTTCCAAGCAGGTACAGCCAGCTATATAGTATTCCTTTTCTACCACTGTGGGCTACGCACGTGCCATGCTGGTGGTTGGTGGGTAGGCAGCGGCTGATAGTGACATGGTCGGCTGTGTACTATTCCTTTTCCACCAACTGCAGGCTATGTACGTGCACGACAAGGGTTGGTGAGTAGGCAGCGGCTGATAGTGACAATTTTGTACTAGAGCATGTTCCTCCTCGTACTGTTGTCGGTGAGCTGTCACCCTATGATTGGTTCATGGGCTGCTTTGGTCAGATATTGTCTATTTGTCCATACCTTGGCAGGTATAGTACAAAAGATCTTCCAGAAGCGTACGGACTGGCTCATTTGGGCGGAAGTATTCCCGCCTTGCTCATTCCTTCAGGTGACATTACTGATATATTGAGTTAGTGCCTTGTGCGTGTAGCCTTGCTATTAGTGGCGGTAGCGTTCCCTGATGGCTTGTATCCGCAGCTGCGGGGAACAGGCGGGGTACTTCACCATTGAGAGGCTTTTCCTGCGGGAACAGCTGGCGTACTGCGCGTAAGGTTTTCATCTCTGAGCATGGTGGGTCCTGTGGAACCAGTTGGTCCTTGTGCAACGTCCCTCATTAAAGGTGAGTCTTGCAGGTCCAATTGGGCTCTGCTGGGACCTACCTCTTCACATATAAAAATAATAAATTTGCTAGATCACCACCTTGCACCATCTCTCCATAGACCCATGGCTAACCTTTTGTGTTTTTTTACCAAGAAATGAGTGTGTTTAAAAGCCAATTTTGATTTGTAGAAATTCTCAAGAATTGGGTGTTTCCTAGAAAACCAAGTTTTGATACGTAGGGATTTTTCAAGGATCTTTCAGTTTTTTTATAAACCAATGATTTCATATGATGATGCTCTTTAAGGCTATGTGTAGTGAGGGTTACATATTATGGGGGATAAGTGTAATGTGATGTTTAGTCAACAAATGTGATATATGTCACACACATAATAATAAAATAATAATATTCCTCAAATTTTACCGGGCGACAAAAACCCGTCGCCCCTCTTATCGCCCGGGGACGGTGTTCCAAAAAATATTGCCCACTTGTCGCGCATTTCCTTGCACCGGTACACATAGCCTAAAAATAAGAATTTGCTCTTGCAGAAACTACAGTATCTTACATAAATAAATGATATGATACTTGAAACAAATATTCAATGGGTTACACTAAGTGTGTAATTTCTAAAGACCAAAATTATAATTTGATTCTACACAAAGTGTAATTTACTCTAAAATAATTGTGTTATAAAAACAAAAGATTAGTGGTAAATATATGTAATTGAACTGTTAATAGTTTACTGATTAAAAATAGCATGCTATCAATAGGTTGCAACCTAAAAGAAAAGTCTTAAAATAGGTTAATGTTTAAGTTTTTATTATTTGTAGCATAATGATTGATACACAAAAAAGAGAAGTGTACGACCAAAGCGTCAATGGTCAACCCAAGCACTCCATACTCCATTTGTTTGACTTGTATCATGTGACGTCTAATCAGCAATAATGAGTTTTTGTTTTAAGGGTGTATTGGTGTTGTAGTTTCATATATATGTGTGTGTATATATATATATATCACACACCACACCAACAACAACAACAACAACAATAATATTAATAATAATATAACACACATACATAGTGGGCGACAAGAACTCCCCCCCCCCCCTCTCCCATTTCGCCCCTTTGTCACCCTATGTAATGGTGTTCATCAAATTTGTAGCTCCATAACCTTCATTTTGTCGCCCCATTACACATACCCTTATAAACCACCCAGGTATAATGTATTTCTATTCCTCTAGTAGTTTTATATTTTTAAAAATTACATGTTGGTATGCCTGTTGGTAATATAATAAGATCTAGCAAGTTAATATTTTTTTTGAAGTATCAATTAATCAGCTAGATTCTAGCAATTCAATAATTTTTTATTCAAGTAAATGAGTTCAGAAATCAGACAGGTATCACACAATACCATAATTGTCCCAAATTCAAAAAAAACAAATTAAGTCCTAGGGTCAAGTTATTCTATAAATGAGGATAAAAATGAGAATAATGAGAAAGATTTCTAGCCATAAAAGAAAACTCTAAAAAAAATAATAAAAAATTAATTAAAAAAAATCATAACTCAAAATTTAATAAAAAATATAAAAAAAAGCAAAAATGTTTCCACCGTCTTCCCCGTACTAAACTAAAAAAACTCTAAAAGGACACGATGTTGAAGAACAAACTTCATTGTTTCTTTTTATTTATCATTGTGTTTTGTGTTTATTTCCGTTATTAATTGTGTCTTTGTTTCTTGACATCAACATTGTGTTACATATTGTTCGGCATTATGTTAAATTTTGCGACCTATTGTGTCTTTTTTTATTTATCATTGTGTTGTTTGTTCATTTTCAGCATTGTGTCAATTTTCTCGACCTTGTGTCTTTTAGTCATTTTTTTGGAACATGAATGGCGGGGAAACATTTTTTTTTCGTTTGTATTTATATTTTGAGTTATGATTTTTTTATTTCTTTTTTATGAATTTTTTGTTGAGTGGTTTTTTGTGTGGCCACAAATACTTCTTGCACTTCTCATTTTTGTCTTCCTTTGCATTTTAACTTTACCCTTAAATTCAATATCTAAATGTCGGCCTGTTACCCATTCCAAATACTTTGGATGGTTTTTGTATTGTTTAGATTCTTTTACCATCTATATGTAGAGATGGCAATGGGTCGGGTTTAGGTAATCCCAAACTCATACCCAGTTATTAAAGTCTATCCCAAACTCGTCGGGTTTTTATCGGGTAATTACTCGTCGGGTTTCGGGTTTTCCCATCGGATTTTGATAAAATACCCGTCGGGTATACCCGGCTCTATACCCGTCAGGTTTTAACAAAATATAACTAATCGATTATAAAGATAGTTACCTTAAAGATAAAATATCTCAAATAATTAACATAAACAAGTTTAGACAAATATTATATTTGAAATATAGTGTGTGTGTATATATATATATATATATATATATATATATATAGGGTAAGGATCCTAAGAGAACCCTTTGCAAATTGAGAACTTTGAAAACCATTTTGGACCACTAAAAACACCTTTAAAAAAATATTTAAAAAATTCATAAAACAAAAAATAATAAAAATTTTTAAAAAGTAAAAAAAACCAAAATTCTTATATTTCATTCCGGTTTCATTAAAAAAAATATAAAAAATTAAAAAAATAAAAAAAAAAACGTCGTATTATACACATATATATAATTTTATTTAATCTTAAGTTACGTAATATACACATATGTACAGTATCATTTATCTTAAATTATACACATGTGTACAAAAAAAACATGTAAATGTACATATATGTATATAGTATACATATTTGTATATAATTTAGCTAAACCGAGTTTTTTTTATGAAACCGGGGATGATAAAATAAGAATTTTGATTTTTTTACTTTTTTGATTTTTGTGTTTTTTTTTTATTTTATGATTTTTGTTGTTTTTGGGTTTTTTGTGGTCCAAAATAGTTCTCATAGTTCTCAATTTTAAAAAGGTTCTCTTATGATCCTGATCCTATATATATATATATATATATATATATATAAAATATAATAAGCTATATCGGGTACATCGGGTATATAATCGGGTAAATGGGTTTATGTTATCGGGTAATCGGGTCGGGTAATTGGGTATATTAGAAATCCGAAATCCGTCCCAAACCCGCAAAACTAATCTCAAACCCATCCTAACCCTTACGGGTCAGGTATTACCCGTCCAATTTATGTCGGGTTTTGGGTTTCCCATCAAGTTTGGGTTTCATTGACATCTATATCTGTATGTATGACTTCTAAGTAAGGAAATAAAGTAATAGAAACAAAAGGAAAATTGCTACGCAAGAATGATAAAGGCAAAATAAAAACGATAACAATAATACTAAAAAAAGGGAGAAAAAAGAAAAGAAAAGATCTTACAATACTTTCAAGTCGCAGCTGAAGTTCCAGTGCTTTCTCAAGTACATCAGCAATATAGTCCGTACTTGGCGATTTGCTCCATCCTCATTTAAGCAAGAATATGCTATGCTTGTGTATTTGAGAAGTGATTTTGGGGACATCCGATTACAATGTAGATCAGGACACATTATATCCTGCAAGGATTTGTTTTCATAATGATATTTGGCCAATGGAGCTAGAAAACTTTTAGCCTGATTCGGAACATATGCTTTCCGCCCGCACAACATTTCAAATAAAACGACTCCGAATGAGTAGATATCCGAATTGTGGGTCACACCTCCCGTCGTTTCAATAGCTGGGTCCATATACCCAATTGTGCCAATAGGTTCACAAGGGCAGACCTGGCCCTTTGTGCGTACTGATTTTTTGATGGAAGTTTCGAAACCGGATAACTTGGCTTCCCAGTTCCCGTCTAATAAAATTGTGTCGCTATTGATGTTACAGTGTATAATAGCATGGTCGCGTCCCTTGGAATAATGAAGGTAACTCAACGCACGAGCCACCCCTAAACATATTCTCAATCTTTGTGTCCATGTGAGGTTCGGGTTGCTTAGATGCTGCCCAACACTTCCGTTGGCCTCATACATGGTTACAATGATCTTCTCGTCTTCCTCGTCACAAAACCCAACAATAGAGATCAGATTTGTATGCTTGAGATCAGTAAGCACTGAAATTTCCCTTGTAAACTCAAGTTCTGCTTCCACGTGCTTACAATCAAACCTCTGTGCAGCAATCTTCATCAACTTTTCAGATTGCAAGAGTCGTCCTTTATATGTGGTACTAAATCCACCATGTCCGATGATGTTATCATGATTAAAGTTGTTGGTGGCCTTTTCTACGTCTTTAAACGGGATTTTTAAGTGAGCAAACTCGGTAATTGCTGATGCCATGTTCTGTTTATCAAGTAGAAAGGATTGAGAAAACAGTTTGCAAATGCAATACCGAACTTTGTAAGTTCAATACTTCAATAACATGTACATATGCATCTGCATCGGTCAAATTAGTTATAAGTATTTATTCCAACGTCAATATGTATGTCAATACGCTGTAAGTTTCTTCATGTTTAATAAATTAATGGCATAAATATGTTTTTATGGTGAACATAAACTGAAGTTATTGATTATAATTACGCATTTAAAACTTATCTGAATTTCCAGTGCCTTCTTAAGCTGCGTTAGAACTTTTCTTGTTGTCGGCCGTGTTTCTGTTTCATGATATAAGCATGGGTAAGCAATCTCTTGAAAAATAGCCAATGATTTTGGCTCAATCTGTTCCCTTATTTGCTCGAACACCACGTCATCATGCTTTCCTTCTTCAAACATGTTTCTAATGAAATCTGGTGGATAGTGGCCTTTATGTTTTTTGATTTCAAAAGTTGATCTTCCACACAAGATCTCAAATAATACCACACCAAATGAATAAATATCAGATTCTATGGTTAGGAATCTTAACTTTTCATAGAGTGGATCCACATATCCCCGCGTGCCACATGCATAATCAATGACATACTCTGTTTTCTGAGTTACCGGGCTTATTAAGGAAAGTCCAAAATCGCCAAGTTTTGCTTTCCACTCATGGCTAAGTAGAATGTTTGCCGTTTTAATATCCCTATGTATCACCTTCGCTTGTTTTCCAACTCCTCCATGTAAGAAACATAGTGCCGTCGCAACATCAATGCATATGATAAGTCGTTTCACCCATGTAAGAGAAGCATCCTTCAAATACCTATCAAGACTTCCTTTGGGTGCATACTCATAAACAATGACTTTTTCATCTTTTTCATCACAATAGCCAATAAGACCTATTACATTCTCGTGCTTATACTCCAAAAGAATTTGGAGTTCATTCCAGAATTGTTGTTCCCCTTGACCAAGCCTTGTATCCAGTCGCTTTGCAACAATGGTTTTAACTCCATCACCGTCTTCGAGGTTTCCTTTAAAAACTCCCCCAAATCCTCCTCCGCCAATGAAATTGTCACTATGGAAGTTTTGTGTGGCTACTTTTATGTCTTCAAGTGAAATTATGGGGTTGCTCATCTTGTTGTTCTGGCATACATGACACACCATATAAAAAACCACATAGATTGATAACAATAAGTTGTTAAAATAAACTTGATAAAAATGGTGTTGAAAACAGTATACTAATTGGAAGATGCTAAAAGAAAACGATAGATAAATTGTTAAAATACATGTTAGTAATTTTCCTGGTGTTCAGAACGGTGATTGAAATTGTACAGAAAAGTAATGATAAAAACCGACCACAGTAAAATATATTATAAAATCAATAAAATGATGATGAAATTATGAAATTGATTATATCATGCATAGACTTCAAACAATGCAAAATAAATATGATTTTAACAAGCATGATAAATGTCCTTTTATCTATTACTGAGTTTTCAAAAGTTTTTAAATTGAACTTTGATCATATTTTTTCTAAACTATCATAAAGTCTTAAATTAACAGTCAAAAAAAGTTAATCAACAACCATAAAGGAAAGTAAACTTAGATAGTGGAAAAGGTTTTTTTAACTGTTTGTGCTTTATTAATTATAATCTAATGTCATAAAGCAGTTTACATTATTTTATAAATTAATTAAAGTGAATTATCACAATGACTATTTCTTAGGATCAATAATATGAAGTTAGAACAATGACTTACTTGTAAGAATAATGCTTTCTCAAGTTTATTGACAACCACTTTCATTGTTGGACGTTGATATTGTTTTTCTGCTACACATTGATAGGCAATTTCAATAAATGTGTTTACAGAATCCTTATTGGGTCCCCTATTTAAAACAAAACTGTTTTCACTATTTTCTTCTTTTAGTATAGGATCTATCATGTTCTCTAGTGTTCCCGAGCAAAAGCATCGCCGTGCCATATAGGCCAACCCTTTGTCACTTTCCTTATAGTAAGTTGGGTCACAGGCTAATCTCCCACATAAAATTTCAAACAAAACTACTCCAAAACTATAAACATCCGATTCTCTTTTTAGCTTATTGGACTTCTTACATTCTGGATCTACATGGGAGTTTCTGCCAATCCAGTTGAGATAGAGAGCTTCGTCTTCTTGATTTGGTGGCAGGAATACAGACCACCAAAAGTTAACAATCTTTGCCCCCCGGTTCTCGTCGAACCAGATGTTGTCGCCACATATATCACAGTTTATTATCACCTTTTGGTCTTCCATGCCATAGTGAGTGTACTTTAACGCGCATGCAACATCAATGCAGATCTTCAAACGTTTTTCCCAATTAAAAGTACGCATGCCCTTGACCTTTCCCAAATAATCACCAAGGAATCCATTAGAAGTATTCTCAATGACAAGGATCATCTCAGGAGCTTCAATACAAAATCCAAGTAAAGTGACTATGTTAGGATGCTTAACACCGCTGAGCACTTCAATTTCCATAAAAAACTCTTCTTCTGTATACAGCTTATGTCCAGAAGGATAGCGTTTCATAAGCACATGAGTCCCTTCAATGGATGAATGATCTTCTTTACCAAAATGGCCGAGCTCTGCTCTGTAGAAACTAACGCCATCATTAAAAGATGCAAATTTGTATTTCTCTGAAAAATCATCCGTCGCTAGTTTAATATCAGCCAGAGGAATCTTCAAATGTTCCCACTTCTTAATAATCAGCTGCTGCTGCTGCTGCAAATTAATTAAATATGAGACATATAAGGAAACTGAAATTGAAATTGCGTGGTTAATATTTATGAATTATGACACATTCCAGTGACCTCTGCTTCTTTTTCCCCTGTTTTCTGTTCGTAAATAAGCCCACAAACCAAATTACAGATTGAATGATTAATTTGATTTGTTAGCTCAATAAAATCAAACTGTTCATTGCTTAATAGATTAATAGGCATAACTACAGATTTGCTAAATTTTCAAAGTCTTATCGATTATATGTATTATGCTAGTGAATTGAAAAAAAGTTAAGACCAATTTGTTAAGTTAACCTTAGGTAAGAAAGGGGGATTTATTATTTAACTTAGATTAAATAAAATAATAAGCAGTAAAAGGGAAGTTGAAGAATTATATTGTAGAATTTGAAATTATATAAGGTATATAATTGAATGATTCATAAATTGAATTAAAATTTTTGATGATGTGATAGTGTTTTTTTTTCAAACTAAATTGATAGTTTTATCCATTTAATGAAAAAGTAGTGTTTGTATCAAATCAAAAGACAAATGAACAAGTTACGAATAATTGTCAAATGAAAGCAATGCAGTGCTTTGCCATTACAGGTCCACCTTATCTGTTTAATACTCTTAGTCCGTTATCTATTTTCACTTGTCCCCCACTTTTCAAACAAAGGGACATGAATAACTTGCATATATCAACTCTTATATTACAATTCGTTATTTAATAGCCAGTGTTGCAAAAGTCACTAGGCGATAGTCGCACTGTCGACACTCAAGTCCCGAATCAATAATCAAACGCGAAGTAAACGCATACTTCTCTTTTATACTAATCAGAATATCTAACTAAAAATTTCAAACCTCAAACCCTAACTCGGTTTGACTCTTGATGAACCCTAACTCGGTTACATCTAGATGAACCCTAACTCGGTTACATCTCGTGTGTGTCTCTAGATGAACCCTTAACTCGGTTACACCTCACACCACAATCTATAATGTTAACCATATCTCAGTTTATATAGACTAACCTTGTTTGCTAGCCAAGACATTACCAATTATAATTACAATACAATTAGGAAACATAATCACTACAACCTACTTGTCAATATTGGTTCCTTAAGTTCACTGACTTATGACTTGGAGTCCGAAATTACTTCCAACAATCACCCCGAGCATGTCTCTTCTGCCGTGTCTGATTTGACCCATGAACTTGACTTTCTCGGTTTTCACAACCATCTTGGCCTTGATCTCCCTGGAACTATTCTTGATCCATAGATGTGTTCTTCGGCTCTCCCGAACTAACTACCTTTGTGACCCAGTCCCCGACCATTCACTCGGCCGTATGAAACTGCATACCCACTCATCTGGCTACGATTCCAGTCATCTAATCGAGTGAACAACAATCTTCCTTGATATTCTTTTGTTTCCAAATCGAAACACAAGAACATCTTTCAAATCCTTGGACAAAACATAACTCGTAACCCGTAAAAAAACGAACTTTTGAATTGAAACGACTTGTCCAACCCAAAATAAAACTTAGCTATTAACAATCACGGTTGGTCCTACTTGTTTAACTAACAATGAAAACAAACCAAACTTATTTTTTGTCTTCAAAATCGTCAGCGCAAAAAATAATAAACCACTTCTTGATTTGTTTCCATTGCACCTGTGCTAAACAAAAAGTTGTGCTTCTCCACAAAATTCTAAACACGTTGACTTTTGTGAGTCTCTTAATCACAAAACCATACACTTTCCGACCAAAAACTATTGTTGCCGTCAAACTACCTACGCAATGTCAGCCCGTCGTAACAATACCCACGCAAAACTCTAGTCACTGATTATCGATCCAACTTGATCGAAACCCCTTTTTCAATCACGACTTTGATAGACAAACACCAAAAGTTTCTCCAGTTTTTTTCTCGATCATGACTTTGATCGAGCCGGACGTGCTCTACAGTAATCAACAACTTGTTGTGATCACAAATTTAACTCCAACTCGGCACCATAACAACCACCTGCTGTTTCCATCTGTATTGCGGTTACCAAATCTCAACGAGTCACTAACCCTTGTTTCGATTGCAGACCCTTACCAAATTTTACAACTTGACCAAACCCTCCTTATCAATCACGACTTTGATTGGTGTCTTGAGTCTTTGGTCTCCTCCTTATTAATCACGGCTTTGATCGATAAACTTCCAAGAGCGTAACCGCTCTGATACCAATTCAAGTCCCGGATCGATAATCAAACAAGAAGTAAACGAATAACTCTCGTTTATATTAATCAGAAAATCTAACTCAAAAAACTGATTACAAACCACAAACCCTAACTCGGTTTGACTCTTGATGAACCCTAACTCGGTTACATCTAGATGAACCCTAACTTGGTTACATCTCGTGTGTGTCTCTGGATGAACCCTTAACTCGGTTACACCTCACACCACAATCTATAATGTCAACCATATCTCGGTTTATATAGACTAACCTAGCTTGCTAGCCAAGACATTACCAATTATAATTACAAGGAAAATTGGATTTGAATAATCCAAACTATTGAGTCATGTGCCCGCGCGATGTAGAGGGGAACAACACTTAAAGGTTGTTAGGGATCCAAGGCTAGCTTGACTCGAACTTCACACTGAGCTGACTCAACTTAGCTCGAAATTAAAGTAAAAACTTATACTTAAGTTCATCTTGATTATTTTAATATTTATATAATTTAAGCATTTTTATCATATTTTTGAAAAACAAGTAAGCAGGATATAAAAGAATAAAGATTATCAATAATATTTGGATAAGTATTAGAAGTCAAAGTTGTGCATTAAATAGTAGTATATATAGATAATGGATTGAACATGTAATTGCATTAGAATATGGATAAAATTTTGAATTATAGCAGGTTCGTTTTATGTATTTTATCAAATAGATAAAGGGTTAGATATGTAATTTTATGACATGAGATTGAGATTGTAAGTTTAAAAGACGTGTACATTCATGTAGAGGTGCACAAATCGGTTTTGTCCGGAAAAAAACCGGTTCGGTTAATAACCGGACCGGTTAATAACCGGTTTTTGTATGTCAAAACCCTAACCGGTCTAACCGGTTAGGACCGGTTTAGAAACCGGTTAGAATCGGTTAATAAACCGGTTTTTTTATTAACCGGTTTTTTAATAACCGGTTTTTTGGTTAACCGGTTTTTTTTTTTTTTTTTTAAATAACCATTATTTTTTCACAGTATAAACAAACCGGTAACTACAAGGCAAACCGGTAACTACAAGGCAAAACGGACTGACCGAAGCCATTCTTTGCTTTCGTTGTTAGGGTTCTTTGCTTGGAAGATTAAAAACACATAACTCTCATTTATAGTTTTTACAATAAAAATACAAACATTAAATCGTTATCGCATATTCGTAACTCAAAAATACAAACATTAAAGAATGCTTAGACACGATTACATGAACAACTTGCTGTTTCTTACTCATTATTTGCCTCCATGTTTGCTGTTTCTTTAACTAATTTTCTTCGCTACCCGATCCCGAGCTATTCCTTAGGTAATCGTCGTACGCGGCTTCTTCATCGGTCATTGGTTGAGTGTGTCCTTGATTGACCTCGTCTTCATACAAGCCCGCCTCATACTCCATTTCCCCCTCGAGTGAGCGTTGATGTTGTGCCCTATCTAAAGAGTCCAAGTAATCCTTGTAGCAAATCGACATCTCTATAGCTGGTGGAGTGAGTCGAGTCCTCCTAATCGATATAACCCTGCCAGAAACAGAAAAAGCAGACTCCGAAGCTACCGTGGAAGCTTGGACCGTTAGTAAATCTTTGGCCATGGCGGCGAGGATCGGAAACTCATCCTCCTTACCTCTCCACCAAGCCAGCAAATCAAGACTTCTAAATTCATCCGGAGTCATGTGTTTCACAAAGTTGGTACCACCATACCTTCCAAGTTCACTGCTTGGGGTGTTTACCTTTTGACGTTTACGGCGTCTTCCCAAATCATGTAGCACATCCCCATTTCAAGATCGGTTTGGGATTGGGATTGGGCAACAGCTCTTAACGAGTCATGAATTTGGGAAGACGACCTGTATTTTGTAAGGTAAACATCATACATGTTTGACAAGGTGGTGTTGAAAGCATTCTTTAAAGTTTGGCAATAATAGGGGTTTTGATCGTCGTTTAACTCTAGCTCATCACAAATTTTTTCTATTAAAGCTTCAACACCACCAACATTGATGCAAGGGTTTAACGCAGCAGCACATGTCAAAACAGCTGGTAGTTCTTGAAAATATTTTCTAAATTTTTCTTTCATTTTTACACCCATATCAAAATAAGGTGCACCCCTACAATGAAGTTCACTCAACTTTGTGCACATGACAGCAATTTTTGGTAAAGCAATGGGGCTTGTTGGATAGTAAACCCCGGATAAACTAGTTGTGCAAGATTTAAAAATTTGAAGGACCTCCGTAACGATCTCAATCAATAACCAGTTTCTAGGATCGTACGGTGCACATTTACCCCTACTTGACAAAATTTGATGAAACGCAATTAGTGATTCTTTTTGTTGGATGGCTTTCTCAAACATATCACAAGTCGAGTTCCATCTTGTTGGACAATCCCAATTTGGCCCCAACCATTGACAATTAGCTTCTACACAAAATTTTTTGTATCTTGAAAATGTTTTATTGTTGCTAAAAACATCTCGTAACATTCTTTTAAAATTGTTTCTTTGCGTTTCGATCACGTTTAACCCATCTTGCACGGCCAAGTTGATAATATGTGCAATGCATCGGCTATGAAAAAACGCTCCATCACAAATAGGTTTATACTTTAATTTTAAATGGCCAACCGCGGCCGTATTGTTGGACGCGTTATCAAACGAAATTGAAAAGATTTTATGTTCAATCTTGTATTGTCGAATGACTTTATCCAAGAGTTTAAAAATATTTCTACCCGTGTGCGGGTAATCAAACAATTGAAACGCAACGGTTCGTTTCATCATTTGCCACGACTCGGGGTCAACCCAATGAGCCGTCACACAAATGTATGAGTCGGGCGAACCATTAGGTACCGACCACACATCCGTTGTTAAGTTTACACCAGTTTGTAAGTTTGAAAAGTATGAAATTAGTTCGGATTTAGCGTTTTTCCATGCTTTAAGACAATCTCTTCTAAGGGTCGAACGACTTACGTGTTGGTAGCGTGGTTGAACATACTTTTGCATCATCTCCGTGAATTGAGGGTTGTCGAAGTGGTTGAAAGGAAGTGTTTGTTGAATCACAAAGTTTGAAAACTTTTGACGTACCGCTTCAAGGTCGTACGTAAACACCGCTCCTTGATTCGTCATCTCCGGCTGCGAACTACTTCCTGATTCGTTCTTCAAGGCCTTGCAAAAGGGCCTTTGTACATGCGCTTTTAAAGTGGAGTTTGCATCTTTGCCATAAAACTTCAAACAATGTTTGCATCGAGCTTTTTGGCTACCGTTAGACATTTCGCATAGGTCGAAATGTTGCCAAACATCTTGGTTTCGTTTCGTGGGGATGACCCGAACGACCGTTTCTCCCGTGTTCGAGGCACCCATGTTGACGGATGAAGCAGCACTTTGGGAGGCCATGATAATCGACTACGAAATAAGAGCGTATGGAGTGGTAATGTGGTATAATTGAGCGTGAGATAACAAAATAATCGCGTATGAAATAAACGTTTAGAGCGTTTGGAGTTGTATAATCGAGTGTGATGTAACCAATACCCAACCTAAACTATATATAGATGTTTGTGGGGGTAAAATGGTAAAAAAAAAAAAAAAACGGTCAAAAAAAAAACGGCTATATGGCCGTTATACAACGGTCTAAACCGGTTTTTTAACCGGTTAACCGGTTATAAAGAAACCGGTTAACCGGTTTTTTCCCAACGGTAAAAAACCGGTTTTTTTATAAACCGGTTAACCGGTTTATAAAAACCGGTTATTAAAAAAAAACCGGTTTTTTCATTAACCGGTTTGAAAACCGGTTTTGGATCTAAAAGTTGTAACCGAAGTACAAACCGCTGGTTTGTAACCGGTCAAACCGGTTTTTAAAAAACCGGTTATTGTAAAAACCGGTTTCCGGTTTAAACCGGCAAACCGGTTCCCGAACCGGTTTTTTTGACCACCTCTACATTCATGCATATTCATGTTTTAATAACTCGTATATTTTAAAGTCCATATGTTTAGAAAAAAAAAATTATATTGGAACCTCGACAAAAATTAGCCTGGTTAAACAAGTTTGAAATTTTTTAATCATATTTTTGCAAAGCATATAAGATTAAAATAAAAAAAAGAATAAAAAGTTGAATAAAAGGTGGCTAAACATAATGGGTCAAAACTGTAACTATTTCTTAAATTTACAAAGTAAAAATAAAGTTGAGATACCACACTTGTAACTATACTTGTTGAAATCAAATGAACATGGGTTGATTGTGTGTAAAATATCACTTTGCCCCTTGTTTCACAAGTATCTTTGCATTGAATATCGTCAAACTCTTAACATAAGTGTCTTAATTTTATCTTGTACTCATGGATTAAGTAACAACATCGTAGCGTAATTACACTACGCTATAATTACACTATATTGTGTGTGTGTATGTATATATATAATACACTACTTGGTTCTCACAATAACCCTTTAATTTAATTTGTATTTGATCTTTAAAGAACTCTTTGAAATTGAAAACTTTGAGAACCATTTTGAAAAAAATACCCCTTAAAGAATATTAAAAAAAATTATAAAACAAATAAAAACAAAAATTTTTAAAAAGTAAAAAAAACCAAAGTGTTGCATCCCGGTTTCATAATAAAAGTTATCAGCTTTGCTAAATCATACGTATATGTATATATATACATGCAGTTATTATACACATATGTACAATTAAGATATATAATATACAAAACCGAAATATTTTTTTATAAAACCGGGGGCTATATAAACATTTGGTTTTTTTGCCTTTTTATTTTCGCATTTATTTTGGTTTTATAATTATTTTTTAATGGCTTTTTTTTTGTCAAAATGACTCTTAATGTTCTCAATTTTCAAATGGTTCTCACATGATTCAAATCATATATATATATATATATTAGTTTTTATCCCCCGTATTACGGTGTTGTTTTACATTTTTCGTTTCTAATATTTATATATTTTTTGAATTTTAATTTTATTTATTTTAAGAAAATTAATAGTATACTTAGGGTCTGATGATGAAATGGCTTCATAAACAAATGAGATGTTATAACCCGTTTAAAAGTTATATGGTTGAGGTGAGACACATGACATGATTATTTTTTTTTACTATAAAATTGTTTTTTAATTATAAATAATATACTTTAAAAAAATAGAATACTAAGTTTTGGTATATTCATTTTATAGGATTTTCATATCAAACATTTGGTGAGATTAATCTTTAACTTAATAATGTGTTATAACCCATTTAAGGATTACTGGGTTCAGTGAAACCCATATTTGTAAGTTCGGGTCAAATGCATGAGAATCTTTTACTTACAAATAATATGATTGTTTGAGAGGATGTGCAAAATAACCAGAGAGCTTTTAAATGTTTCATTTATATATATTTAACACATATATATGTATATATATATATATAGAGAGAGAGAGAGGATCAGGATCATGAGAGAACTTTTTCAAAATTGAGAACTATGAGAACCATTTTGAACCACAAAAAACCCAAAAATAAAAAAATCATAAAATAAAAAAAACACAAAAATGAAAAAAGTAAAAAAAAAAACCAAAATTCTTATTTTAACATCCCGGTTTCATAAAAAAAACTCGGTTTAGCTCAATTATATACACATATGTATAGTGTATACATATATGTACATTTACATATTTTTTATACACATATGTATAATTTAAGATAAATGATACTGTACATATGTGTATATTACGTAACTAAAGATTTAATAAAATTATACATATGTGTATAATACGACGTTTTTTTAATAATGAAACCGGAATGAAATATAAGAATTATGGCTTTTTTTACCTTTTTAAAATTTTTGTTATTTTTTGTTTTATGATTTTTTTAAATATTTATTTAAAGGTGTTTTTAGTGGTCTAAAATGGTTCTCAAAGTTCTTAACTTGCAAGGGGTTCTTTTAGGATCATTACCCTATATATATATATATATATATATAGTTTCATGATCAAATACAAATTAATTTTAACATGAAAACAGTGTGAACCAATTTGTTTTTAATATTAGGTTTGTTTTTATATGCATTTGTTCGTTTTTGTTTGTGTTTGCTGATTTCCAATTACGAGACGTTATAAAGATTTGTTAATTTACATTTTGTTGTTATTATTAGGTTTTCTTCTTATGATATTAAAAGTATTTGCTGTTATTTTTTTGTTGCTAATTTTGATTTTTTTATTGTTATTATTAGGGTTTTTTATTTGTTATTATAAAGCATTGCTTATATAGATTGGCATCATAATTGGTATTGTTTTCTATGTTCTTATTTTTTGGTAGATTGATATTGTTTCTTAGGTTTTTCTTGTTAAGAGAATTTTGTACATGAACCTTCCCATGTATATATCAACTCTTACATTATGGTTAGTTATTTAAGTGTTTAGATAGCGTATACTAGATGTGTAAAAAACGGTTTGAAACAGATACCGAACCGAACCAACCCGGTTCGGATCTCAAACCGGTCTCTCCCAAACCGATTCCTAACCGAACCAAACCATTGGTTTGTATAGCGTTTTGGGTATTTTTTTAAAACCGGGCTGAACTGATATGGATTATGTTGGCTAGTTCTATGCTTAAACTGGTTTCTAAACCGAACCGGTTCGACCCAAACCGACTTGGAATATGCAAAAACGAATCCGGTTTGTTAAAAAAACGGTTTTATACACCTCTAGCGTAGAAAATCGTAGTATAGATGAACAAAATGGGTACCGAATCGGTACCAAGTTTTAAGTTTTCGGTACAGTATTTTCCAATTTTGACTTCAATACTAGTACCGAACCGAATATTTTGATATTGATACCAAGAATTTGAGAAATTGGGTACTTGTATTTCGATACCAGTACCGCTCATCCCTAATTCATAGTTATAATTTGATGTTATTAGTGTGAAACTTATAATCAATTTATTAATCATTGTTTCAATTCAACCACTATATTTGTAACAATCTACTATCTCAATTTTTTTGTATTAAGTTAAAAGAACGTGACAGTTAGAGTATGGTTGTGATTGAGTTTGAAAATTGATTATTGATTTATTAGTGTTTTTAAAAAGGCAAGAAGTTAAAATGTGTTTGACAATTACAAAAATCTTTTTTTATTTTAGCATTAGCTTTTTAAAAAAACTAATAAGCCAATTAGCATTTTTCAAACTCAATCTCAAACATGATTTGAACAGATTTCTCATTTTATAAAAAAAATTCCTGAAAGAATATCAAATAGAAAAGGAAACAAAAAGGTCATACATTAATTTCACGAGATGCTATTTCAAGTTCCTCGACAACTTGGTCATTTTCCGGTTGTTGTACTTTCTCCTTTAAGAAAAAAAAATGAAAGAGAAATAACGTTACTGCTAAAAACTACAATTTGGTGATGAAAAACTATAAATTGGTGATAAAACTATAAATTTGGTGATGGAAAACAAATTCGATTTATAGATTTCAATTCCTTAAAAACAGTTTAGTGACAAAAATGATAGTGAGGGGAAAAAAATAGAAGGAAGGTCTTACAAGTTCATGAGTTGGTGTCTCAAGTTCCTTAACAGCTTGATCCTTTTCTAGCTGTTGTTCTTCCTCAACCTGTAAGTAATAATATATATATATATATATATATATATATATTTATTGAGAAAAACTATAAAATAATGAGGAAACTAATAATATAATAGATTTTGATGAAACTGATGTTCGGAGTTAATTGCTTAAAAACCACCAAATAAACGTTTCAGTTTGGATCAACGTTGACGTCTATGTGTATTGTCTATCAAGATCCATTTTATGTAATATATAAATACAAACACCTCGCTTACTTGAAAGAATAATGCTTTCTCAAGTTCCTTGAGAACAACTTTCATAGTTGGACGTTGGTCTTGAGTCTCTACCACACACTGGTTTGCAATTTTTAAAAATGTTTGCAAAGAATCCTTGTTGGTTCTTCTGATTGCTGGAATAGAACACGTTTTACGAGTTTCCTCCTTTAGTGCAGGATCTATCATATCCTCTAGTGTTCTCGTGCAAAAGTTTCGTCTTGCCACATCAACTAGACCGTTCTCACTTTCCTTAAGGTAAATTTGGTCTCCAGCATACCTTCCGCATACAATTTCAAACAAAACCACTCCAAAGCTATACACATCTGACTCTGTTTTTAACTTATCGGTCTTCGTATATTCAGGATCTACGTACCCTGGATCTACGTACCCTGACTTAAGTTGTTGTTTCTTATACACACCTTTGTCTTTTTGATTTGTTGGCAGGAATACCCCCCACTCAAAATCTTCAATCTTTGCCTCCCAATTCTCGTTGAACCCAATTCTGTTGCAAGTCATATTACTGTGTATTATCACTCTTTTATCTTCCATCTCAAAATGAAGGTAGTTCAATGCATGTGCAACATCAATGCAGATTTTCAAACGTTTTTTCCAAGTCAAAATACTCATTTTTTGAATGTCTCCCAAATAATCACTAAGGTTTCCATTTGAAAATTTCTCAGTGACAAGCATCATATCAGAACCTTCAACACAAAATCCTAACAAATTGACAATGTTGTGATGTTTAACACTAGTAAGCATTTCTAGTTCTGTAAAGAAAAAGCTTTCTTCTTGCTCGTCGTCTACAGGAAAGAAGCGTTTTATAACTACAATATTGTGTCTCTCGGGTAGTTCACTTTTACTCTTCCCTTCTATAGAGAAACTGTTTTCGTTATCATAATGATCGAGTTCTACCTCGTACCAAGTATAGTAACTGTGAGAGGAAATTTTGTGTTTGTCTGAAAAATTATTGGTAGCTAACTTTATATGACAGAGCTCAATCTTTAAGTGTTGTATGTTCTTTCCCTGCAAACATGTATCAAGGAGATTAGAGAGTTATAAAAATTATCAGAATTGCTTATTATATGAGAGGATAAGTTAATAAGTTACAATATTGCAACTTATAACTTATCACAAAAATAAGTTATAGGAAAATAGAAATAAAGAATCCCAAACACCTCATCTAATAAGAGATGGTGGTTGAATAGTTAACCATAAGTGTTAAATGATCTTTAAAAAACCTCATACATCTCATTTCTCATATATTTTTTTTAATGGCGCTCATTCATCATATCTAATAGAGGTGGGCCATTGAACCGGTAAACTAAATCGACCCGAAAATCAAACCAGTTTGGAACCGATTGAAATCGTATGTTCCTAATCGGTATGAAATTCCCTCCACCGTAACCGGTTAACCGAACCGTAACCGATCGTAACGTGATCAAGAAACCATTTCAACCCAAGCCGAAACCAATTATAAACCAGTTTTGACTTTTGTTGACTAAACCGAACCGGTTTCAACCCAAACCGGTTTCTCATTTTTTAAATAATAATTCTTTATTCTAGTTTATTTTCTCGTCGTTTTTCATTAACCCCTAACAAAAAATAGAATAAATACCTCAAAAGACCAACTTACGTTCTACGTTTGTTCACAACAGTCTCTCAACTCACATTTTACGTTTAAAAGTCTATCCACATGTAAATTTGAACATAATTAAGAATTCTTTATAAAAGAAATGAAAATTTGTAACTGGTAGAACTTCTTTTGCTTACATGCATTCTTTTCATTTATGTGGCTTAAAAAAAACCCAATTTTTTAAGGCAAGCATACGGACGATTAAACATATATTAAACACAAAGACACGAAGGATCAAGGCATCATCCACACCAGGAAACGTTGTCCAAAATCAAGAAACATCTTGAAATCCGAAATCAAATCAGTAATCCAGAATCAACGCAAGGACACTAACTTACATCGTCATTTCATGTCCATCCATATATGTTTTTCTTTGACAGACATTATTTCTACATATTAAGTTTATTAATTATTTATTATACTATGGCTAATTTTTTTTCTCTGGTTAATATTATAATCATAAAGGTAGTAGTATGTTTTTCTCGTGAGACCAAATACTGTTTTTTAACTAAATTTTGCTTTATCCACCTTATATTAAAAAATTGTATTTTTTTTAATTAAAAAAAAGGTCACGTAAGTGAAAAGAATGCATTAAGAAAAAGACCAGTACCCTATTATCATTCCTTATAAAAAAATGCTTTAATGAAACCAATCTTTAGAGAATTAAATAATGAAAAGTAGTAGCAAAAAAAATAAAATAAAATAAACGATTTAACCATCTTTATGTAATAAACAGCCACTAAACAGTAACTTATTATATTTTTTATTTACTGTAACTAACAATAGATTACAAATTATGGGTCAACTTATTCTATCTTTACGTAATAACAACCATTAAACAGTAATTTATAATATTTTTTATTTTAACTGTAATTACTATTTAACAATAGACTACAAAAATTATTGGTCAATTGTTATTTTACAAAGTGGGATAATACGAAGAATGAGAATGATTTGTAACAACAATAAAAAAAACTCCTAAAAAACAATGAAAAATTAATTAAAAATTATAACTAAAAATTTAATAAAAAACAAAAAAAAAAATTAAAAACACAAAAATGTTTCCACCGTCTTACTCGTTCTAAACACACATACACACACAATGCTGAGGAATTAAGATCATTGTGCCTTTTCATGATTTATTGTGTTTTTTTGTTTATTTTCGTCATTGATTGTTTTTTTTTTCTTGATACTGTATTATACTCATCAACATTTTGTTATATTTTGTTCGACATTGTGTTATAATCTGCTATCTATTGTGTTATTTATGGAGTTTTTTTTTCCACAAATCTTTTCACACTTCTCATTTTTGTCTCATTTTGCATTCTAACCTTTCCCGCAAATTATAACTGAAAATATCAATTTTCTGAAAACTACAAATATTAGTTATATAGTAAGTGAAATTTCTTATCATTTCTTAAAGTGCTATTTTCTAAAGCAAAGTCAACTACCAAATTTATTAGATCAGGTAACAGATTATTAAGTTTATTCGGTTCGGATTATTCATACTTGGAATTTTTAGGACCCTATCCGAAATCAGATACGATTCGAATTAAGGGTGTTCCTATTCTATCCGAATTGATTTCGGATGGATTCGCATAATCCGAATAACCCGAAATAAACCGTATAACAAACATTCAAACTAACGTCTAATTAGATAGAAATATAAAACCGAAAATTAAAATCAAACATACACAAAGAAAAGTCAAACTTCAAACAAAAGTCGAAATAATTCATGATTCTTCATAATTTTATAAAGTAGAACAGATACGAATAAAGCTAAACTTCAAAATAATTAAATCACAATTTATTTATTCGGATATCTAATAATCCGAACTATCCGAATTTTTTTTGAAATCCATATCCGAATCCGATCCAAATTAGTTATTTAGATATTCGGATAGATTCTATCCTAATAAGAATTCGGATTAAATTCTTCGGGTTTCGGTTTCTGTTTGGATTCGATTTTTTTCGAATCTCTGATTTCCATAACACCCCTACCAAAGAGCTTGCAGGTTGCGTAAATTTGGGTTGTTTTAAAAGAACTGGCGTGGGTTCCGGGTGTAATACATTTGTTTCTTTTTTGTGTGTTTTATGTTGTGGTGGTAGTGTATTTTTTAGCGAAGATTTGGCGGTTTGTTTTAACGGTGTTCAGCTTCTTGTCAGTGTTTGTTAATACTATTAAAATATATTTTCGTTAAAAAAAAGGTAAAAAGAAATCAAATGGCTTGTAGCTCAATGGTATCATCAAAATGTTTGTTAAGGGGGAGACCTATCAAATGATAAGGGTTCAAGTCTCATAGTGAACGAAAAAAGAATGGAATAATTTGTCGTTCAGAAATAAAGTAGCATACATAAAGACAAACAAAATAAGAAAGGGACTTACAAAATCCGGCTTAAACTTTAACGCTTGCTTCAATGCTTTCTCTAGTTTATCGACAATAATGAGAATATTTGGGCGGTCTGCTCGATCTTTCTCTAAGCAAGAATATGCCGTTTTTGAGTATATCCTAAGTGAATACGGGGAGATTTGATTCCTTAGATCAGGATGGATTATATCCTGTAGGGTTTCGTTTTCAAAATGATGTTTGGCCAATCGAACTAGAAACCTATCCGCCTCGTTCTTAATATATGCTCTCCTCCCGCACAATAATTCGAACAAAACCACACCGAATGAGTAGATATCCGACTTGTGGTTCACACCCTTGGTCTTTCCAATTTCTGGGTCTACATACCCTATTGCGCCAATAGGTTCAGAAAGGATGACCCGGTCCATTCGGTTAACGGATTGTTTGACGGAGACTTTAAAACCAGATAACTTGGGTTCCAAGTTCTCGTCTAATAAAATTGAGGTGCTGTTGATATTAAGATGTATAACAACATAAGCACGCCCCTCATCATGATGGAGGTAACTCAACGCGCGAGCCACGCCTAGGCATATCTTCAGTCTTTGTGGCCATGTAAGATTCGGGTTGTCCAGATGCTCCTCCAGACTTCCTTTGGCCGCGTAAGTGGTTATGATGACCTTCTCGTGTTTCTCATCACAAAATCCAACAACAGAGACTAGATTTGGATGATTGAGATCAGAAAGCATTGAAATTTCGGTCCAGAACTCGACGTCTCCATCCCCTTGCTTACGATCTAACCTGAGCGCCGAAATCTTGATCAAATTCCCGGAGCGTAAGAGCTGTCCTTTGTATGCTGTTCCGAGTCCACCGTGGCCGATGACGTTATCTTGATGAAAGTTGTTGGTGGCGTTTAGTACGTCTTCAAGTGGGATTTGTAAGTGAGAAAGCTTGGTGTGTAAAGTTGATGCCATGTTTCGATCTGTTTATGCCAAGTAAAACACAAAGTTTGCTGGATAATGTGAGAAGGAATACAAGGAAAGAGAGATGATAAGATTAGAAAACACAAACTGAAAAACCAAAGTTATTGTTAAATGAAAATAATAAATAAAGTTTCGACTCTCGAGTTGAGTTGGCTCCTCTAATACAGTTGAAAACGATTTTGAGAGTTGTATTTAAACCCAAACCGGTGTATCCGGTTAAGGTCGGGTCTGGTTCTTTTCTTATGGTATCAAAATATATATACACTAAACATAAAAAATAAACACATATAAACAACAAAAATCATTTGTTTATTTTATAATTTTAGAAGTTATAAATACATAAAGTCATAAAAAAGGTTTAAATTACGATACAAAATATATATTTTTGTTGTTGGCGTGGTCGTCTTCGATACTTTTAGGGTGTAATCTTCGGCGTTGCCCATGCGTATTGAAAAGTATTGTATGCCGGTTCTTCATCGGAGAGTTGAAGTGATCGCGCTGTTGACACTTCAATATATACAGTCTATATATGGGGGTATAGAGGTAGGGTATCAAAAAGACCCAAAGACCCACGAAATAACACCCGTGGGTCACTCAGGACATTAATAAGAGTTACCCGCAGGCCATATTACAATATCCGTGGATCATCCACATCGTTCGCAGAAGCTACACACTAAAGACAGAAGTCCAAAATGCATTTCCAAAGGAACACAAAGATATTTGCCCAGCATTCGCAATAATAGACTTACAATTAAGATATAGCATTCGCATCCCAATTTTCTATCTGCCCCGCATAGAACACAATTGCTTTCCATGATGAAAAGGGAGAGTGCCGATGTAATTCCAGAAGGTCTCTAGTTTATAAAGCATAAATTGGGGGGATTTTACACCATGTAGCGATAACGATCCATACCTATTGTGCAACTTGACATGACACCACCTAGTGTTATGCCAACTTGATCTCTTCCTCACAAACTGGACACACCACCGAGTCAACTGACATACTACGTTTAGCGAAAGAAAATAACACCGGGATCCGCTCAATTTCCGCAGCCAGGCGTGCATTCCCACTCTCTTTGGTACATAGTTATTCTAGTCCATAACATAATATTTACCTTTATTTTATTTCACAACGCAGTAACTAATATTTTTTTCTTTTAAATATGATGTTGTTGAGAGAATTAATACAAACAAAATTTACCCATATTTTAATATGATCAACTTGTTAGTGTGAATGCGTGATTAATTATATAACTTTCTTGATAAATCAAGTGATTAATATATTTAATGTCCAAGTTGTAAGTTTTGTTTATTCAGAGTTTTTGAAATCATCTAATCTGTATAGAAAACGTTAAAATTAGTAGACCAAGACGAGGTTAGTGATTTTTAAAGAGAGAAACTGAAAAAGAGTTTTAATTTACATTAATATAATATTTTCAATTGAAGCAAACTAACCCATTACATAACCCATTAGATGTGAGTCTGGGTCCCAGATGGTCAACTATGGTGCACCATGCTGTCCATGCCCTTGGCGTTCAAATAAACAAGTCAATTCAGTAATATGGTATTACAGCCATAATCAATGGACATATAGGCTATCCTTTCTTGAAAGTTTTCTTAACCAATATGTCTTTGCAGGTCACAATCCGAATATATTTATATTTTAGTGGTGCTTACGTTTTGTTGTTTTTCTTTCTTCAGGGGTGTTTGGGATTTCTTATATTTTATAATGAGAAGTCATAAGTTACAAATGTGTAACTTATCAACATTTTTCCTCTCACATAATAAGAAAACTAACACTTTTTTTTAACTTATCATAAGTTATAAGTTATAAGTTATAAGGAATCCCAAACACCCCTAGTTCAACCGGTGGGCTTCCAATAATATTCTTTGGATATGACCTAATCAAGTGATGTAAAATCTAAATATGCTTGCATGCATCACAAAATTAACGTGAGTTTATCATTCGAAACTATAAGACTTGGAATTGCATTCAAGATCGATGATGATTGTTTGAATTTAAGAAGTTTCAAATTCTGAGTTCTTATATTGCTAAAAAAATCTTCTGCTAAGTAAAACGTAACTTAATATCATTTGAAAAAATTGTCATGTTGTTTGCCAATAAATTTTGCATATATTTTTTACTTCCAAAGTGACACCAGTGGATCCATGACTTAATATCATAAGTTATCACTAAATGTGGTAATATATCATAAGTTTTATCACTGAAAAATGTTAGGCAGCTATGTTTAATTTTTTATTTGACCTTGTGGCCTAGGATAAATTGCATCAGATAGTGTAAGTTTTGTTTGCATTTGAGGTGTTTAGCTCGATGATTTACACAACACGTACACATGTTTCATTTGTTAATTAGTTTGGTTTATGAACACCATCAGGAAGACGTGGTTATCAATTTCACCGGTGGATTATAACTCCTTCCGGTTGCTTAATCTTTTAGTCTTAAGTCTTAACCATCATTGGACACCCGCTCGTTGTTCAAAAGCTATGAGCCTGGCTCCCAATGGGTCAAATATTGTACACCATACCCTTGGTGTTCAAATAAACAAGTCAATTATAAGTGGCACTCAGCAATATAGTAATAACAGGTCATAATCAATGTATAAAATATAAATAGTTTATAATTCATTGATGCTAACATTTGCAGGCCTAATTAGTTTTCTTAAATCAAAGCCAATATGTCTTTGGGTCACAACTCATTAGTATTTTTTATATTATAGTGATGCTGAAAGTTTTGTTATTATTTTATTTTATTCGTATCAAGGACATTGTTTATTTACCAGCGTATCCAAGAAGATTCTGTTTTGAGGACCTACTCAGGCTAAATGCATACTTTAAACATAAGAACTTGATATTCTTATTCCGAACAACTTTTATTCCGACCAAAGCTAAAACAAAATGAGAGTTATAATTCATAAAATAGTCAAGTCATTTGAAAATATGGGATCATAGAACATAAAGGAGTGATTTTAATTCTGAACGTAAGTTAATCGAGTCAAGTAATACTTGTATAAACCATTGCTATGCATACTCAAAGCTGAGTTCACTAGTATAGAAAAAAGATGATCAAAAGAATGTATAACACAAATATACCAGGTAGGTAATTTATAATACATAATTTCTCGAAGTATTGTTCGTACCAAAGACCACAAGCAGCTTCCCAGACACTGGCATGTGGTAACAACATACTAACGAACTGATACGACGTACGATTGTATACTAAAACTTTCACCACATCAGGTCAAACTGCTATAAAACATTTCCATTCACTCCCGTCTGGAACAGAGTTTTGGTTATCGGCCCACTACTACATTAAATGTCAGCATAAAGACACGATATAACTTGACACATTATCAAATAAAAAACTAAATAAACAACGCGCACATAATAACAATTTGCATACAAACTACTTATATCAACATCATACAGTTACCAAATCCTAGGATATACTAATGTAGGAAAAGTGGTTCACTTTTAGTTAAGATAATAATAAAAATATAATAATGATACTCTCGTTAATCGTGGGAAATTCACTTAGTACAATACCGTTTACAAAAGTACATAAAAAGAATATAAAATGAAAATATATATACCGAAATGATTCAATCCATATCTTACTAGGAGTGCTTCCATAAGTTTTCTTCTAGTATTCATGTCACGAGTTTTCATCACTTGAGTCTTCAACAAATGTTTCTTCAAAACAACAATTCCTTTATTGAAATTGGGTAACGGTTTTGGTTGAGGATCGTGTTAGACACGAGGCCCTTAAAACAGATTTCGTGCCTACTCTCAAGCGCGTCTGTTTCCTAGGGTACAACAACCAGAACAGTATGTGTACTGCCGGAGATGGCCACAAACCCGAGGAAGTCACCGGATATATTGGTGTTTATCAAGATGTAGGAAAATTTGTTGAAGTTGTTTGACATAAATATAAAGAGTTCTCCTCTCTAAATTTTGTAATGAGTGTGTGTAAGTGATTCCAAAATTTTTTTAAGTGTATCTACGAAATGAACCAACAAGTTCATTATATACTTACACAAAATGAGAAATACTTAACCAAATTAATATGTCATAAACAATAAAATTAATTTAGTCATAAACAAGATAATTAATCCTGTAATAAACTTGAAATTAATTATTGTAATTAACATGGTTAAATAGTTTTAATTAGATTTAAGTGGTGAATCAAAACCATCATATTTATTCATAACATGAGTTGAAACAAACTATTTGACCAGGTCCAAACAACTGTTCGCAACAGTCCGTTATGCAGGCGCGACACTCATGCGCTCCTACGTGGGACACGATGTCAAAGATAAATCCAATTTTCTCTTCTTTGGTTATTCCAACCATACAACTTCGAGCATTGATATTCATTCATCTAAGCTCCGTTTTAGACACTCAAATCAATATTTATACAACACATTATATAAATATATTATTCATGTCCAAATTTAGTGAAAAACCCATTTCACTATTAAATTTTTCCAACAATCCCCCACATGAATGGAGATCAATCAAAACACGCAAAATTTTCAATGAAAACCTCGACAGTTGAGTATTGCAGGATAGGTAGGTGTTACCCTTTGAACCTTCCTTTGTGTATCATACTTAGCCTCCTAGCGGTTTGTAGACGCGATGTCTTTGAATAGACCCCATTTGTGGAAACGACAATATGCCTTCACACAATACTCTCCTGCACATCCCCTCACTATCGTGTCTGTTATGGTCATGAAACACTAGCCTGGTTCTGTGAAAGCTTTAGGAACTGCGCACCCTATAGTTTCATTCAAAGCGATCACACTTCTCTTTCTCATAGGTGATTTTATCTCAAATCATTAAAAACATTAAGGTTAACACGATTTACACAAAATCATCAACCATACATTATGCTTAACCTCACAACATGTCACCGTTGTTAATAGAAATGGACTAGGAAGTAATTAAACTCCCTTTATTATTTTTGGAGGATATATATATATATATATAAACATATATATTAGCTTGTATGTAAACATATACATTAGCGATGCCCCACAGTGACTACCTTTCGGTTATATGATTAAGTTGTCCTACTGAACTTAGCTCTTGGGATCTCCAGTCTGCTAAGTTAGGTTTACCTTATACTTCCTTTTTCCCACGGGCTTTAGTCCCATTCCACAACTTCATATCTCTTCATCCCTCGGGTTGTTGGATCCAAAATATTATCTATGACTTTGTCAAGCCATTTGTAGATAATTTTAGTTTGAGATGAGTTGTTATGATGTGCTCTTAACTTGTAAGTTAATTTGCCTATATTCAAGCTTCTATGACTATAACAACAGGTATCACCCTGAACCTTGTTATAATAAGTGTCTTAGAAGAACATAAATATTATGTTTTAGGCGAACACGTGTTTGCAATATCTATTTGGATCACCAAATTATTATTGCCAAACATTAGCAACCAAATATACGCCCAATATTCAAATGCAAGTTACTCCCACATTTAAGTGTTATTGGATAGCATCCAAATGGGGTAATGAAAGGTTCTCCCTTTCTACGTGTTTGAGAATCCTCTCATACAACCAATTTTACATACCCAAATGGTTGGTTCTTAAATGTCTCATCCGCCCATATTTCTTGCCATTTGAACTACTATTTGTATAACCTTACTTATGACAACAAATGTTTATAACGACATTTAGATACCCGTGATTTGAACAAGAGTTGCATCACTGTATCAGTGAGTTCATCAATGTTTATTTTGGTACTCAATAGCTTTTGAGTTGACCAACCAACATATGTCATTGTCATAAGTTTGTCATCAAACCAATGAGTTTAATGCCCTTCCTTATAATGAATGAAAGTATCTTTCAACTTTCTCTACACACGAATTCGTTGTGCGTCCATATATACGTTTTGAATATATAAAGTTAATTAGTCTCCGGGGAGTACCATAATTAACTAAGTACTAGTCTAGCATGCTTTAGACTACAATACTTTAGCATGTGAACAGAAGATGCATCATTCTGATTCTTCACAGCCTCAAGGTATAACACCATATACCTTGTTCACATTCACTTAGACACACCACAAACTTCAATGTTTAGAAAAAATTTCTAGATTATTTCATGTTACAAAACTGACTTTATCATTCAGTTCAAGAACACAACTCTTTTTCCCTTGATTTTCAAGGCTTCAACATTTGACTTATGTGGAGTTACACATAAGTCTTAATCCAAGTCAATTTTGGTGAAGACCTTGTTTTCTTAAAACCATGTATTAGGATACTCTCCCAAAATGAATGACACGTCCTCCACATAGTTCAAACAAAATTGATGGTGGCAGAAGCATCTACGAGTCCATCATTAGTAAACTCTTATAACAAATCTCGAACGATTTATTATAAATGTTAATAATAATAATAACATATATTTCTTTCATATGTTGTAATCAAATTAGAATTCACACTTTGTGAAATTCTCATGTTGATACTCTCAACATTTAATGATATATTTCATTCTCGTGTATATCCTTTCAATATACGTATAGTTTTTATCATGATATTCTCACGATTTAGTTAAACGTTTGATATCTTGTCTCATCTTGAAACTCCAAACTTGAACAATGACAAATCTAGTCCAAAACAATAAAATTGTTTACATGACAAACTACTCACAAGTAGTTGAACAATTAATTATGTTCACAACAATAACAAATTGTTTTAACAAAATAATTTTTTCGAGACTAGCTAATATATGGTTCAAGATGTGCTAATTATCTTTCTAGCAACAAACCAATATTAATTGCAAAAGACGTGTTTTATTCGTTCAAGTCATATCTTAAGTTTGCAATTGTTTTAATAATAAACTTTATGTGTTTTATGTTTTGATAACCAATCAAGACCATAAACTCCAAAATATGTTTATTAAATAAAACGTTATCTAACCCGCTCGTTAGAAAATTAAAACGATTACAAATCATTTGTTCACCAAAATATAGTTTTATCACACTAAACCGATTCTAACACGCTCGTTAGAAAAATAAACGATTGCACATCGTTGAAGTAGATGGTTTATAAGATAAAAAGATTCTAATACGCTCATTAGAACAAATGTTTACTAAACGATAAAATGTTGGTTCTTATTAACATAAGCCATTCCTAACTTCTTGTTAGAAATAACCAATTTTACATTGTTTTTAATACTTGTGATTCTTATGAACCACTTCTAAGACACTCCTTAGAAAATAAAAAGAATAGACTTGTTTATAAAGCTTATTAATTTATAAGATTTAAAGCGGTTCTAAGACGCTCCTTAGAAATAAGCAATTATAAAAAAAACCCGTTTTAGAGGTTATGGTTTATAAATTCAAAATCGGTTCTAAGACGCTCCTTAGAAATAAACGGTAAAAACCGTTATAAAGCTTAGTAGTTTATACGAATAACACCATTTCTAACACGCTCATTAGAAGGTATAAACCATCAATTCGCCAAAATAATCTTTTTTAACTTGTTTGTACACTGCGAAATACCTACTTCGCAAACAACAAAACCGTGCCTCGCATCCCACCGTGTATGTTTATAAATACATATGGTTTTACTAAACCAACCTTTTTTAATACGCTCATTAGAAAATATAAACATTTCAAACCCAATAAGATCAGAATTATTACGCTAAATAATATATATTCTAACGCGCTCGTTAGATGAAGAATGATTATAAAAATCATTTTAAATTAAAAACCCAACGGTTTTTCAAATCGTTTCAATATATTGTGATTCTCTACACACAAATATATATGCAACAAAATGAGCACTTTTGTTCATCTCCTCTATCACCCACTTGAAACTTATTTTCATATTAAGTTTTGTACTAAACAAAATCAACATGGATTTTTTGAGTCAAAATAAAACCGCCAATTTATTAATGACATGTTTAGTGTCAAGTTTAATAACAAACTCCCATATTAATTCATGAGAAGAAATTGTCAAAAACTCTTATATTATTTTATGGCATATGATTGTTAGCATATAATAAAAAAAATGCAACAAATTCACACTAGGTTCACTTGACTCATAAAACATTTTAACTCAAACGGATTGCTAAAAGTCTTTTCTAACACAATTGTTAGATATAAAACGATAACAAATCGTTTTAAGGACTCTAAAGGTTGAATCGAACCATACAATTTGTAACGATATTCGGATTTAATATTGTACTCCAATATAAATAAATCCGATATCTTTTGTACTAATCACATTATTTCCCCAAATATTAATAAGATTTTATAGAAAAAAATCCAATTAACATTTTAAACTTTCGTGAACCAAAAATCCTTATCAATAGGTTTTAAGATTAAACCGTCAATCTTCACGAATTCTGTTTTAAGATTGTAGGAAAAGTGGTTCACTTTTAGTTAAGATAATAATAAAAATATAATAACGATACTCTCGTTGATCGTGGGAAATTCACTTAGTACAATACCGTTTACAAAAGTACATAAAAAGAATATAAAATGCAAATATATATACCGAAATGATTAAATCCATATGTTACTAGGAGTGCTTCCATAAGCTTTCTTCTAGTATCCATGTCACGAGTATTCATCACTTGAGTTTTCAACAAATGTTTCTTCAAAACAAAAATTCGTTTATTGAAATTGGGTAACGGTTTTGGTTGAGGATCGTGTTAGACACGGGGCCCTTAAAACAGATTTCGTGCCTACTCTCAAGCGCATCTGTTTCCCAGGGTACAACAACCGGAACGGTATGTGTACTGCCGGAGATGGCCACGAACCCGAGGAAGTCACCGGCTATATTGGTGTTTATCAAGATGTAGAAAAATTTGTTGAAGTTGTTTGACATAAATATAGAGAGTGCTCCTCTCTAAATTTTGTCATGAGTGTGTGTAAGTGACTCCAAAATATTTTTAAATGTATCTACAACATGAACCAACAAGTTCATTATATACTTACACAAATTGAGAAATACTTAACCAAATTAATATGTCATAAACAATAAAATTAATTTAGTCATAAACAGGATAATTAATCTTGTAATAAACTTGAAATTAATTACTGTAATTAACATGGTTAAATAGTTTTAATTAGATTTAAGTGTGAATCAAAACCATCATATTTATTCATGACATGAGTTGAAACAAACTATTTGACCAGGTTCAAACAACTGTTCACAACAGTCCATTATGCAGGTGCGACACTCATGCGCTCTTACGTGGGACACGATGCCAAAGATAAATCCAATTTTCCCTTCTTTGGTTATTCCAACCATACAACTTCGAGCATTGATATTCATTCATCTAAGCTCCGTTTTGGACACTCAAATCAATATTTATACAACACATATATAAATATATTATTCATGTCCAGATTTAGTGAAAAACCCATTTTCATTAATAAATTTTTCCAACAACTAATAGCTTGGTATTTTACTAAAATGACATCTATGCATCATAGTTATATCGATCTTTGTTTAGCTGGCATTTTAAATAGTTAAAAAAAATACAATCGTTCAATCATTTCATCCAATAGACGGTGTGCATATTATGTTTAAGCTTAATGAATGGATCCCGAATAAATCTAGAATACGAATGGATTTCCATTCGTTAGCTGTAACGAAAGACAACCAATAATTATCAACTTTGACTATAACAAGTCAAAGTTAAAATTGGGTATGAACATAGATAGTCAGCATGCAATACCAGATTCAATTAGGCCATTCAAGACAATGGATCATCATAAATTAAGCATGAATCGGATCGCAAAGATCTCGATAACTGATTCATCACAACCATTTAGGTTAAAACTGATTAAAACTAGGGTTTTTGTTCATAAGTTAGAACCATTGCAATAACTTATTAATTAACCCATGAGACAATCATGGTTCATGACGAAATTGATTGTGTTGTAATCACCATTACCTTACGATTCTGAAATGATGTTTGATATAATGCTAAATATATATGTTTCCATTGTTTATTTTATTTAATATTTTAATTGTTTTTGTCCGTTTTTAGTCAAGATTTATATACTACTAACGTTTTCGTGTGTCGTAGGTTTCGGGATTTGATTGTGATTAAAAAGGGCGAAAAACGAGCTAAAACGAGCCGAAACGAAGATCCGGAACGCGTCAGGAAGAACCAGAGCAAAGAACCGGTCAGACCGGCCCCCTTGGAAAAGCACGCCGCGCCGTGCGAAGGAGGAAGGCCAAATGCCCTTAGCGCGGCGCCTAGGGGTCATTGATGGGTTTTTAATTCGTTTTTGCTTCTTGTCGGGCCTTGTTTTAGTTATTTAAACACTTTTAACCTAAACCTGACATAACCTGAAAGCCACCAGCCGATTTTGGAGAGTTCTTGTAGCTATTTTACGAGTTTGTTGGTGATTTTGAAGGCGAGAAGACATCCAGTGAAAGAGCTACACGTTCACGTTCGAGTTTACGGGTTTTATCATCTTCGATTCCCTGTTCTCTATATTTTCACCATGTTTTCGTTATTATTCGTTTTGTTTGATTTAGACTTTATGATGCTAGGCTAAATTCCATAGACTACCTAGGTTGTGATGAACCTTAGTTCGGTTTGATTTTTATTTGGATTTTCGTTTTTTATGGATTTTATGTTCTAAGTAAACGGTTGAGTTTGATTTAATTTATGCGTATGATTGCTTGGTTTTGTTTACTTGAATTTATTGTTTCACATTGCCCTTGTTGATTGTTTCATAGGATAGGGTTTTGTTAGGTCATTTACTGTGTGTTCTTGGCTAGTTTGTGATTAATATGCATTAAAAATCATAGAAACAATAAAATCAAGTAAATAGATAAAAGTGAACTGCCAGCTTAGAAAGCTGTAAGGTGATAGGTTGTTGATAGATCTTTGCTTGTCGGGATTGCTAGATTTAGTTCTTCGTAAGGAGTCCGTCTAGATCTGATTGTAAGCTTAGTCTATTAAATTAATTGTAGATCTTTGCTTGTCGGGATTGCTAGATTTAGTTCTTCGTAAGGAGTCCGTCTAGATTTGATTGTCAGCTTAGTCTATTAAATTAATTGGGTCTGCTTTGCTATCTTTTGAATTCTGCGCTGTAAGGTAGGTTTTCGTTAATAAAGATACTTGAACATAAATTATTAAATAACCGTAAGGAAGTTTAATTCATAAAACTGGTGAGTCTTAAAACTTGTTAGAAATCCATAGGCGTCTTCTTGAAGTTCAAGGGTCCTGTTCGGGTTTTCTTTCAAGGGTCTATTTTATGATCCCGGTTCCATAACTTGAGTTTTCCATTTAATTAATAACTGTAACTTTGGGGATTCTGGCCTGGGTAGTTATCTTCATCATCTGAGTTAATCTAAGTTTTTAATTGTTTAATTAGTTACAGTAATTAGGTTAAGTTTTTATTATTAATTAAGTAGTAATGATTATGTTTTATTATTATTATAATACTTAGGGTTAGGGTTTTATATTTTATTAATTAGTTTATTATTAGTAGTTAAAGTAATCATTAGTTAATTATTTTTTAAAGTTTTAATTATTAGTATTAAATTCCCCCTCAAATATTATTAATAAATAGTTGTCTCAGTAAGTCGAGTCTAATTTAGTTAGTTACGTAATTTAAAGAGTCTTGTTGATTCGATATCCAGACTTACTTAGCTGTACTAGAGTCGACCGGTTCACTAGCCGGTTAGTAGTTTAGTCGAGTCTAAGAGTCTAGAATTTATTACTTAGTGTCTAGATTAGCATAATTTAATTAATAATAATTAAACTAATTTCAGCACATCAATGTTTAACACGTGATTTAGTGATGTTCGAAATTCTAAGGATAATTGGCAAGAGGTTTGGTAGGGAAATGCGTATATCAAGGTGAACAAATGAGGCCTTTCATTCCACCCCTGTTCATTATATATGACAAACCTTGCATACATTCCCAGACGACGAATGAGCTCATTCGTTAAGTCAAATTTAACAAAAACCTTATTCGTTGTCTCATTCGTTATCGCCTATGAACAATAAATAACGAATCAATACAGATTCGTTCTTCATTCGTTAACAATAATGATGACGAATGGGGTCATTCGTTATCAGTGTAGCGAAGCGAATGATAATAACGAATGAACTAATTCTTTATCCAAAAAAATACATAAAGGACCCTCATTCGTTATCCAAATTGATAGCGAATGAACACTATTTTTTATGAATTCTCATAGCGAATAGCCATTTAATTTAAAAAAAAAATAAACATTTTTCATTTTAAATTATAAGAATTAAATAATGCATCGAAGCCTGTTTCCTGATGAAGTTTACCTTAAGATTCTTACCAATAGAAGTAAGGCGTAATACCTTAACGTGCTTTACGTTCAAAAACACATAAATTAAAAACAAATAATTTAAATGAAATAAATAATAGAATTAAATTAAAAAAAATCCTTTTGGTATTTTCTTTTCAAATATTTACCCTTAAGCCCAAAAATTGAAAATAAAGTAGGAAACAAAAATAGAAAACAAAATGTTTTTGGATTTTTGAATATTTTCAATTAAAAGGTAAATAAAAGTAACAAATATGAAAACTATTCTATGAAAACATTATATATTTTTGTGAGTTTAAGCAAAGAATCATATTGACCAAATTGTCATTCCATCGCAGTTTTATATTTCAGCGATATTATGACTGGTGTTAAGTCGGTCATAGATATAGTTGTCCACTTAAATCTTATACAAACCTTCAAGTATTTTTGTTATATGACTTAATTTTTTATTAAATCACGGAATATCAGAAACTATTACGGTTCAAGCTTAATTTGATTTTTACTGTATCACCCCAACTTGACTTAAACCATTATGTTTCCGATCAAAATTATGATTTTTATAGATATTTTTGAGCGATGCACCAAGCTTCCTTTATTGTAAATGAATATGCACGAGTTCATCTGTAGGCTTACATACATTGTATCCCCTGGGTTATAACCTTGGATTTTGGTCTTGTTTGTGCTCAAAGACGAATTTCCAAGAGTTCTTGTGGGTCCGGGTTCATAAAGTTCAAGAAAAGTGTTCATAAGTTGTTGCAAAGTGTGTTCAAGCTTAAAAGATTCAAAAGTTTGTGTTTAAAGTTCATGTATTTTGGATTAAAAAGGTTGAAGATCTTCATAATTTGGTGTTCAAAAGTGTGAAAATATTGGGTGTGTGTAGATCCATAAAGGGTCAAAGTGAAAGAAGTGACATACGTAAGAAAGGGATTTACTGGAAAAAGGTGGTAGGAAAGTACCTTTTGTACTTTCCAAAAGTACAATCCATTCGAATCGAATTCCTATTCGAATCGAACCTCCATTCGATTCGAATACAACGTGTAGTCTAATCAAACTAAAGGATATTCTAATCGAATCAAGTTAGCACATTCGAATTAAGAACCATTCGAATTGAATCATCATTCGATTTGAATATACGTTGAAATCAAATCAAGACCAAATTATATTCGAATCGAATCCCATTCTAATCAAATCCCTATTCGATTCGAATACAATCAAATTTGATTAGATCAGTTGATTCGAATATCAAGTAATTCGAACATTTTATACTTCATTTTTTCAAAATCTGACTGATTCTGTTACCTTGCATTTGATTCGAATACACTGTCCATTCTGTCCATTCGAATAGCTCGTACTTGTGTTCTAAACATAATATGTTTCAACTGTGTTTGATCTTAAAGTTGTTTGAGAAATGGCCAATGCAAGCATATAAGTTAGTAACGAAGTTGTAAGGAATTGCGTGATGTTTGAAAATGAAGCTGGGACTACCACAAAGCCTCCAAGCTGAAGCTGATGACATGGGAAAGTGACTTCGATGAATTCAAGTGGAGATTCCAAAACTATCTCAAGATCATTGACTATAATCTTCTTAGACCATTTGAGCAAGGACCACATCAGCCCACAACCACTACTAATGATGGTGATGTTCCAAAACGTGTAGCTGATTATAATGACGAGGACATAAGATAGCTCAATGAAGACAAGAGGGCTTTTGGAGTTCTTATTGTGTGCCTCTCACGTGAAATTGCACTAACCTTGAGAGACTACACTACTTCTAAAGGTCTTTGGGATGCATTGCTAACCAAGTTTGAAGGAAACCTTGAGATGAGAAACAGCAAGAAGGGAATGTGGAAGGGAGAATTCAACATGTTCAACCATGTGCAAGGAGAATCAATTGCTAGCCTCATTCAGAGATTTGAGACATTGATTACCAAGATCAAAGGTGCTAGCATTGAATATGATCAAGTTGAAAATAATGACAATTTGCTAAATTCACTTCCATATGGCTGGAACAGCAGTGTCATTACAATCAAGAGAACTACTAATCTTCAGATTACCAGCCTAGCCTTTCTGACTTGACCTCCATCATCAAGTCATTTGAAATGGATGAAAAATTAAGGATGGGAAATCACATTAGTTCTCTTGCTAAAGCTGGCATGACTACTGGTTTAGGTGTAAGCACGACATTCATAAGCCAAGCTCACATTGCTAGCTCAAATTGCAAGCTCAGCCTTCTAAACAACTGCTATACCCCAAGCATCATCAAGCTCCAGTTCCTTTCAGAATGCTGCTGACAAAGCCGTTGCACAAGCCTTAAAGGCTCATGGAATCAAAACATCAACCAGCACTCCAGCTAGGGATGGCAATGAAAACCCAAAACCCGACATAAATGGGACGGGTAATACCCGACCCATTAGGGTTTGGGATTAGTTTTGAAATTTTTCGCGGGTTTGGGATTTCTAATATACCCGATAACATAAACCCATTTACCCGATTATATACCCGATATAACTTATTATGGGTTTGGGAATACCTAAACCCGACCAAAACCCGACCCATTGCCATCTGTAACTCTAGCTTACTCTGCTCCTCTAACCATCTCCCCCTGATGACTCCAACTTGGCACTGTTTCATGCTTTTATGGCAAGCCATGAGGAGTTATTGCAAGAAAAGTTGCTTCCTCCTTCCTTTGAACAAGGAGATCTTCCCGAACAAGAAGGATCTCAATAAAATGGATACCAGATGGCCATGGATGTTCACAGAGCTACTAACTTTATGAAGAAGTATGGGAAGAGAACAGCTTCAAGGATGCTGATGGGAAGAACACCGGGTTTGAGAAGGAAAAGCCGAGATGCTACAACTGCAACGAACCAGGTCACTTTACTCGAGAATGCACAAATCTACTGATGGCTGTGAATAACATCAAGATCACCGAGATGTTAGATAATGAAGGTGTTAGAAGATCAGACAAGAGGCACGTTCCTAACTACAACTAGAATCGACCAAGGAAGTGGATCCAAGGGAAACTTCGAGTCGAGCTCAAAGGCCATTATCATAATTACTGTTGAGTCTTCTCAACCAGATTGGGAAGATGATCAATTTTAGGAATTAAAGAATTTTTTGACCTTTGCTGGGATGGCCTTCACTGATCAAGAAAGCACCTCTTCAAGCATTGTTGATGGAATACCTACACCTGTTCCCCAGGTACACAAACTTTGCTCACAAGCTTGCATTGATAAAGTCATACATTATAGAAATCATTATGCTAAAATTTTAGATCAAATCCATAACATTAAATGTCAGAATGATGAACTTCAAAAAGGCTGAAAAGATCTATGCTACTAGGATTAAAACTCTTGGTGATGACATGGCTAAACTTAGTGAAAAGATTTTTATAACTCAAAAATTAGCTGAACATAATGAAAAATAGGTTATTGAGTTAAATTCTAAGATTGTCGAGTTAGAACTGGGCTTCAAAGAAAAATCACCATTGAAAACTTTGATTTAGCCTATGAGAAGCTGAATAAAATAATTGGGGCACAGATGGGGTTAAGAATAAAGACAGGAATAGGCTATGATAGTACTGCAATTCCACCTCCTTTTAATGATACTATACTAGCCTTTCTCATTTTAGCTTTAATTCCCTTCCTGAGGATGAAATGTTGTATGGCATTGGTCATGTGCCAAAGCCAAAGACGCTTTTTCCGCTGTTTCCAAGACAGTTGATCTAGTTGTTCCTTCAGTAAATCCTAATGGTAGTTCATCTTCTTCATCAGGTTGTGTAGAAGAAAGTGATTGTGTGGAAACAGACAGGGTTGTGGAGTCAAACGATTTTAAATTCACTTTTTGATTCGCATGTGAATCTAAAAACATCTATTGTTAACCTGGTCCATAATAATAATTCTTCTAAAAACATTTTGAACAATTATGTAACTTGTAAGAGTGTTCATGTTGGCACTTCTCTTAATGTTGAGAATGAAAGCGATGTTTTCACTTCTAATAGTGATTGTGAAACTATTTCTAATGAGATTGTTTGTAATAGAAATTTTCAAGAAAAGGTATATGTGAATACAAACTTACCTAGCTGTTCATCAAATGATTGTAAGGTTGAGGAAACTAAAGTAAATAAAAATTGCTTTAAAAAAGAAAGAGCAAGTACATCTAAGTAAATATGTTCCACCTCATAGAAAAAAATTTTATCAATCGACTAATCAATCTTATCAACCTCAACTGTACAATCAATTTTATAATAGCTACTATGGTTATTATTCACAAGATTATGTCAACTCTTTCTATTCAAATGTTTTTGATGATCGGGGTTATAGATTATACATCTGACAACTTGTTTGTTCTGTTCCAAGCATCACCTTATTCACCACAACCCATACATTATAATTCTGACAGATTCTATAGTGATGGCAGGAAAAGACTTTGTTATGTGTGTGGTAACCCGTCACACCTTGCAAGACATTGCAAGAATTGGCATAAATGCAAAGGGAAACAAACAGTCAGTTTAAACAATTCCATTCCAAAGCTAAACTAAGCTCAAGAATAAGAAATGATTGATCTGATAGTTATGCCAGTGAAATGGATGTGAGATCCAGTAATAAGAAAAACAGTAAACCTACTTTCTGGATTACCAAAAAGAAAAGAGAAAAAGGAATTCCAAGACTGAAAAGTAAAAGAATTCATAAAAAAACAACAAAAGGAATCTAAAGTTTGAAAATCTGAGGATTTTGTTTTAAAACCAAGGAGAAGACAGTTGGCTGCACCCGACACATGACAGCGGACGAATCCTTATTGTTTGACGTTAAACCATTCGATGGTGGATATGTTTCTTTTGCCGAAGACATGGGAGGGAACACTACAAAATATGGCAGAGTGTCAAATGGAATACTGGAATACTGGCGTTCAACGACGTCAATCTGGTGGAGCAGCTGAATCATAATCTACTCGGTGTTTCAAAAATTGTGACCGACAGTACTCCACATTATTCATTGAGAATGAATGCTTGATTCTCAAACCAGGTTTCAAGGTCCCAGAAGAATGGATATTGATTCGTACTCCAAGGCATAATGATGCTTATATAATAGACATGAATAGCTCTTATTCACGTAGGATTGCTTCATGTTTGTTATCTAAGGCCTCGAAGAACGACTCATCTCTATGGCATAGACGTCTTGGCCATGTGAATTTCAAAAACTTAAAAAAAATTGGTCAAAGGGGAACATGTGAGGGGCTTGCCTATTAAATCTTTCTATTGTATTGAAAAATGTATTTCATGCTCTAAATGCAAGCATAACAAGCTCCCTCATAAACCCAAGACGATCAACTCCATAGAATCCATTTTTTAGCTGTTACAAATGGATTTGTTTGGTCCTATTTAACCTATGGAAATCGGTCGAAAAGCCCATTGTCTTGTGATTACTGATGACTTTTCCTGTTTCAGCTGGACATTCCTTTTAAGGCACAAGGATGAAACCGCCCAATTTTTTATCAAGTTCATTACCTTAGTGGAGAGACAGACGGATAAGAAGGTCAAGCGTATAAGGAGTGACAACAGAACTAAATTTTGCAACAAAACAATAGACGACTTCTGCAATTCAAATGGAATAGAACGTCATTTCAGTTCACCCTATACTCTTCAACAAAATGGAGTTGCTTAACGCCGAAACCGTACACTAATTGAAGCTGGAAGAACAATGTTATCAGATTGAAGAACAATGTTAGCAGACTCCAAACTTCCAATTTTCTTTTGGGGTGAGGCCATCAATGCGGATTTCTTCATTCAGAACCGTGTGCTCATTAATAAGCATATGAAGAAGACTCCATATAAAGTCTACTACAAGACGAAGCCGCAAGTCAACTACTTCAAGACTTTTGGTTGTCCTTGCACTTTGCTCCATAATGGTGCTCAGCATGATCCCAAGTTTACAAAAAGCCTGATGAGTGTTATTTTATTAGGTACGCATCTAACAAAATCGCTTATCGAGTCCACAACAAGAACACCAAGCTGATTTTGGAATCCTTTAACGTTGACTGGAAAGAGCTGTATGTTACCGACGCTCACACGGACCAGATTGGTTGTTTGAATATGACAACCTGTTCAACCAGTTTCGTGGCATGTCTATTCCTCAAGCTGCAAGTACTCAAGATCCATCTTCTTCACAAGAACCTGTGTTGATGCAATCATTAATCAACAGTCTGTCTGAGGTGGACCTCTTTGTTGGACTTCTTGCAATACCTGCACCACCTGCAGTTCCACCTCCACCTCTACCTCAAGAAAACATTCAAGCTGTCAACAATCCCGCTCCTCAAGCTACTTATTCAACTGAGTTGGTTGAAGTTGAAGATGCATCTGACTCAGATGATTTTTTTTCAGTCTGCCGACAATGTGGAAAAACATCAAACTAAACCCGTGGCAGATCTTCAAGTAGCTCCTAGTGTTGTAGAATCTGTTGTCACACCTCTCTCTACAAATGAAACTGTTCAAGTTGCTGCTACCATTGAAGAACATGCTGCTGGTGATTCTGATCAAATTGCAACAACTCCCATAAATACCATCGTTGTTACATATGGTGTAAATCTCTAGGAAGAACAAATTGCTCAAGAAAATAGAGTTGATCAACCTAACTCTATTATATCTACTGCCAATGTTCTTGAGGGTTCTCCTCGCATCTTTCATCCCATTGAGAATTTCTCTGTCAATCTTCAAGCAGAGCTGGTCACCATCGTCAAAGACATTCCTTGGCCCATTCACCGACGTCATCCCTCTTAGAACATCATCGGTTCTCCATCAGCTAGCATCCAAATGAGAAGTAAATCTGGTACAATTAGCAAATGTCTTTTTGCTTGTTTCATTTCACAGGTTGAGCTGAAGGACTACAAGATGGCCTGAGAGAAAACTCATGGGTTGAAGCTATTCAAGAAAAGCTATTACAGTTCAAGAAACTTCAAGTTTGGAGACTGGTCAAGATGCCACCAAAGTGGGTTTTCAGATAAAAGAAAGATGATAAGGGGGTTACAAGAAACATAGCAAGATTGGTTGTATAAGGGTGCTCTCAACATGAAGGCCTAGATTATGAAGAAACTTATGCACCTGTGGCAAGGCTTGAAGCAATTCATATATTTCTATCCTATGCCTCGTACATGAATTTCAAAGTATATCAAATGGACGTGAAGACCGCTTTCTTGTATGGAAAATTAATGGAAGAGATATACGTGAAGAAACCACCAGGTTTTGAGGATCATGATCGTCTTAACCATGTAACCGTCTTGATAAAGCTTTTTATGGCCTGCACCAAGCACCTCATGCGTTGTATGCTACCCTAGCAGAACACTTGCTAAAGAACGGCTATTGAAGGGGATTTATCGACCAAACGCTATTTATCAAGAAGGTAATGGGTGATCAGATCTTGGTCCAAGTATATGTTGATGACATTTTCTTTGGATCTACATATGATAAGCCGTGTAGAGAGTTTGCTGCGGTCATGCAAAGCCGGTTTGAGATGAGCTCGTTAGGAGAGATGACCTTCTTCATGGGTCTTCAAGTTGAACAAAAGGAGGACGGAGTTTTAATTCATCAAGAAAAATATGTTCGAGACATCGTCCAAAAGTTTGGATTCAAAGACTCCTCTCATTTTCTCACTCTGATTGCTACATCCCCATACTTGCTCCAAATCCATGGGGATTTTCAAATCCATGATCGGCTCCTTGATATATCTCACTGCCAGCAGGCCGGACATCATGTTTCTTGTCTATCAGTGTGCAAGATATCAATGTAACCCAAAAGAATCCCACTTAACCGCTGTAAAGCATATTTTTCAGTAACATAAGGGAAAGCCTTGATTAGATCTTTGGTATCCCAAAGACTCCCCTACTGTGTTGCATGCTTACACCAACAGTGATTATGGGGTTTACAATCTTGATTGAAAATCAACATCGGGTGGATGTCAATCCCTGGGTGATAGCTTGATCTCCTGGCAATGTAAGAAACAAGTCACTGTGTCCACCTCTATTGCTGAAGCATAATACATTGATGCCTCTGCTTGCTGTTCACAAGTGATATGGATCCAACATCGGCTGCTGGATTACGGTTTAAATTTCTTTAACACCCCCATTAAGTGTGACAATGAAACAGTGGTTTGTATTGGTTAAAAACCTGGTCCATTACTCTAAGACAAACCACATTGACATCTGAATACATTTCATTCGTGATTGTTATGGACGGAAACTTGTCACAATTGAACGGGTTAAAACATATTACGACTTGAAGTTGTGCCGAAGCTTCCTTGACTGACTCATATGGGGAACCCTTTGACATTTCTGATTGACTTGTCTCTTGTCACTTCTTCTTCCACCCTCATTGTTAGGGATTTCGGTGATCTTGATATCGTTGGCAAGCTTGGTTGGATTTGTGTATTCCCTAGAAAAATTCCCAATCTCATTGCAATTGTAGCACCTAAGCTTGTCTTTATCAAAACCAATTCCCATTCCATCAGCATCTGTAAAGCTGATATTTCCATACTTCTTCATGAAGTTTAATGTGTGGTGAACAACTATAGCCATATGATATTTGATGTCCATCTTCTTGAGATCCCTTTATTGATTTCAGGATTGCCTCCTTGTTGAAATGAAGGAGGTAGAAGCTTTTCTAGCAACAACTCCTCATAACTTGCCATAAAAGCATGAAACAATGCGACATGTGATTCATGAACTTGAGGAGTAGGATGGGATGAACTACTAGCAGATTTCTTAATCCCATGAGCTTTCAGTGCTTGTTCAACATCCTTGTCTACTGCTTCTTGAAAGGAGCTTGAACCGGATGGTGCTTCCTGACTTGCGGAGGCTTTGAGTGTTGAATTTTGTGCGGGTTGAACAGAAAACATCTTTACCCCATCAACTGGATGAACAATGGGATGAGCTTGACTAAGGAATGTTGTTCTCGCTCCTAATCCAGTAGAGATTCCCACATGATTCAAAGAAATGATATGGTTACCCAATCTGAGCTTGTCGTCCATTTCGAATGACTTTATGTTGGAAGTCAAGTCAGATAGAGATGTTATTTGCAAGTTCGTTGTTCTTTTGATTATGAGATACTACTGTTCCATGTGTAGGGTAAGGAATTTAACAACTTATCATTAGTTTATATCTGATCATAATCAATCCTAGCACTCTTCATCCTGGTGATCAATGTTTCAAATGTATGGATGAGTGATCCAACAATTTCTCCTTTTATGTGATTGAACATATTGAATTCACACTTCAACATAGCCTTTTACTGTTTCTCATCTCACATTCCTTTCAAATTTGTTAACAAACACATCATATAGACCTTTTAAATTGGTGTAATCTCTTAAAGTTTGAGTAATTTTAAGCGAAAGGCACACACTTAGGACACCGTAGACCTTTTTATCATCACTCATAATCTTTTTTTCATTATCGGTATAGGCCACTACAAGTTTGGGAATAGGTCCATCGGCCATATCGGTGATGGGAATGTGAGGACCAATCTCAATTAATCTGAGAAGTGCATCGTCGGTGATTCTTATATAGGTTTTGAAACGCCAATTGAATTCCTCAAAGTTATTGTTCCACTTAAGTAACTTTGGGGTTTATTAGTTGTACCGGCTTCATTTTCAAAGATAAGGTAGGTTTTCAATGCCTCAGGATCAGTCATCATCTTGTAAATCAATAATCAAGTTAAACAGTCTAGCAACAGTCTCTGCCACCAAGTCCAAGTATAAACGGAATCGAATCGAATTGGTAAACAGATCGAGTAGGATTTGAATCAAATCGAATAGGAATTTGAATCGAATCGAATTGATAAAGGAGTAAAATCGAATAGAAACTCGATGTGATTGTTTTTCTATTTCAATTTGATTGGATTACAACACGTTCGATTGGTTTCAAGGGTATGATTCGAATGGATTATAACTCGATTCGATCTAATTTCTAGAAAGTACAGAAACTACTTTTTGCACATATTTTCACACATGTACACGTTTTGCTATTTTAGGAAACTCAATTGGAACCCGGTGAATACTATGTAGATCTTACAACACAAACTTTCAAGCATAACCACACAATCTTCTTGAATTCAAACACTTTTAAGAACACAAGAACACATGAACACACTTCTTCAAACCTAAATACTTTTGTGACACTTATTTTAAGCTTGCAAACACAACTACAATAATAAGTGAACCCGTGGATCCACTTTAACACTTGAACACAAGTCTTCAACACACATACAAAACCAAAATTCAAGGTTATGACCCAAGAACTACAACTAGAAGAGTCGACAGCTCTTATACTAATTTTAGGTCCTATTCACGGATCAAACAACTAAGTTCTTGATAAATCTCACTTACTAGCTAGCGGAAATCACTAGTAAGCAACCGAGATCTCGGATCTTGTTTGTGCATGGATTATTACCCGAAGTAGAAAGAAAAGAAAAAGTAGAGAGAAGTTGGCGAGAGGATAAGATATTTGACAAAAGGTTATTGAGTGCATGGGTATGCTTACCTATTTATAGGAGAAGCATCCCATGCCTCTTTCTAATATATCCGGCCCAATGGGCTCATTATAACATGGCCTCGCCCCAAACATACATTAAATAAACCGACAAGTGAACTATAATACATCGTGAATAGTTTAAGTAAATACAAAAGACTACAATACAAAATAGGGTCCTACGATAATATATATATATATATATATATATATATATATATATATATCACACTGTAACATCCCAACATTTCAATAAATAATATTTTATATATATTATCTCTTATGATGGACAAGTTTACTTAAGATGATAAATTAAATAATAATAATAATAGGGGGAAAGATAAGTAGACTAGATTAGAGGGATTAATCATGGACTAGAAATGAAAGATGGGCTTAGGTCCATGGGCTTAAGGGAGTATATATACCCCTTAAACCCTAAATCTTTTCATTTACATCCATCATATCCATCTTATTCTCCCTACACCTCCATAACACACACTCAACCTTTCCATTTACGGCCGCAAGCTAGAACAAGAAACCGAGGGTTCTCGGCCATGAGGGATCACGATCAAACAAGGGTTTTCGATCAACCCATGTTCTCGGTCAAACACGGGTTTTCGGTCAACCCATGTTCTCGGTCAGCAAGGGTTCTCTGTCTGGAGTTCTCGACCACCCAGTTTGGTTTGGGACTGAACCCAGTTGGACCCAAATACTTCAATGGACAGTTGGGCCTGATCTAGCTAGTCCACAAGTTGCTAAGCCTTATCTAAATTAAAGCAAAGCTAGCCCATTATCTTAAACTTAACAAACAAGCCCAACTTAGAAAATAACTTAAAATGTTAATGGAAAATGTGTTAAGGCAGTTAATAAAAATAAAATTTAACCCCAGCCAGGGGCTCTGCCCCTTGGACCCCGCTAGGGCTACCGCCTCTAGAACCCCGATGCCAGGGGCGCTGCCCCGGACCCCATTCGTTGTGGGTTTATAAAGATAGAAATACGATATGAGTAGTAATAGTTATTTGATACATGTAAATATTATACAGTTAGCCGTGCACAGCTCAAGAAGGGAATAACTATTAACGATGAACGTAACCGCATTTAGGTGAGTTTCTAGCCCCACTTTCTTATTATGTTTTCGGGGCCGTGTGCATACTCGATGTGATAGTTAATACACTTACCTTAAGTGGTAAGTGTATCCCTTGTATGAATTATGTATGATGATTGCTTGACGGTGCATGAACGATCTTCGGATATTGCATGGACCGTCAGGTGGTAGTTAATGATATGATTGTTATATGATGTATGAATGTTTTAAGTATGATATGTTGATGGTACGTGAACGCTCTTCGGAGATTGCACATATTGTCAAGGAAAGTATGTAAAAGACAGGTATGTTATAGTAGTACGAAACAAAGGGACTAGACCCTAATAATATCTGTGATGGTAGGTACCAGACCCTAATAATATATGTGATGTTGGGGACCAGACCCTTTATAATATCTGTGATGTTGGGACCAGACCCTTTATAATATCTGTGATGTTAGAGACCAGACCCTAATAATATCTGTGATGGTAGGTACCAGCACTGAACATCATGGCAGGCCTCGTCATGCCCAACGACCTTCGGTAGAAACAGCTTCCAACACCGGAGCTGAAGGAAGCGCAGCTGGAAGAAACCCTGAAAACAATGAAGGGGTTCAACTCGATCCCTTAATCCAAGCAGCTATTGTACAAGCTGTAGCCACTACAGTGAAGAAATTGAACCCAGAGGGGTCTAATGGAGGCCGTGAAAGAACTGCAGAAGGATCAGGAGGAGGCGGTAGGAAAGATGATGAAGGAGAGAGCAAGGCTTCAAGTGAGGTCTGTGAAAGTTGATGATAGGAAGAGGGGCCGAGGTGGTTGCAACTATAAGTCCTTCAAGGGTCGTGACCCGCCGAAGCTGACTGGTTTGGGAGACGCAATCGCTACCCTTCAATGGATAACCTCCATGGATAAGATTATCCGCATTAGCGAGTTCCGTCCTGACCAAGCTGTGGGTTAAGCCACTCAGTCATTCGGTGATGAGGATATGTATTGGTGGGAAAGTGTGGAGCAAAGGAAGACTCGAGACGAGATTAAGGCCATGAAGTGGGAGGATATGAAAGAGTTAGTGATGAAGAGATTATGTGCTGATGCAAAGGTAGAAAAGGTTGAGATGAAGTTCTTGAGTCTGAAGGCGGGTAAGATGACACACCGCGAGTACCTCACTGAATTCAACCGTCTGTCAAGGTTGGTGCCAGATATGGTATACACCGAGGCCAAGCGGATCAAATGTTACCTTAGGAGATTGCCGCAGAATATTCGCGTCTTGGTCAAGGCGGGTAGACCAGGTAATTTTGACTCTGCTGTGAGGCTCGCAGAAACGGTTTATGAGGACCTGACCGATGAGGCGGTTATGGAAGAGAAGAAAGAGAAGAAGTGGGTCGCTCCTGCCAAACGACCCGGTACTCAGCTATGGAACCCCAAAAACAAGCAACCAAGAGTTTGGGAAAAGAGGTCCTGTAAAACCTGCGGAAAGATGCATGGTGGTGAGTGTAAGTGGGGTAAGAGTTCAGATGTGTGTAACAAGCGTGGAAAGACTCATGGAGGGGAATGCAGGATGGGGTCGAATGCATGTTATAAGTGCGGGAAGATAGGGGATTATGCCAATGAGTGCAATGTAAAGCCAGCATGTTACAAATGTGGCAACACAGGCCATATGGCAAGGGAGTGCACCGATGGTGAGGCTAGAGGTAGTGGGAAGAAAGATGCTAACCAGGCAAGGCCGAGGACTAGAGCCTACATGCTGACCCAGGAACAAGCTAGGCAGATTTATGATGTTGTGACAGGTACGTTCTTAGTAAACGGTATTTCTGTTTCGGTATTATTTGATTCGGGTGCGAATAGAAGTTTTGTAGCTACGACATTTAGTAAACTAGCTAAAATGAATTGTTTCCGAGTGTCTGAAACCTTCCTAGTAGAAACCGCTAGCGACACTTCGGTGAAAATAATGAAAATGGTTAAGAATTGTAAGATAGAATTAGAGGGACATGAGTTCCCTGATACCTTATATGTTATGACCTTAGGAGGGTTCGATGTAGTTTTGGGAATGGATTGGTTGTCTGAGTATGAAGCTCATATAGTGTGTAAGAGTAGGATAATAAGGTTAAGGTCCTTGGATGGTAGTGCGGTGACGGCTTATGGTGATAAGGAAAGTTATGGGCTTAATGTCATTTCGATGATAAAAGCCAAGGGTTTGTTATGGCGAGGGTGTGGTGCCTACCTGGCGTACGTTGTCAACGCTATGGCCGAGAGAAAAGAAATGAAAGATGTTCCAATCGTGTGCGACTACCTAGAAGTATTCCCAGAGGATCTTCCGGGGTTGCCACCGGAGCACGAGATAGAATTCCAGATAGATTTAGTACCCGGAGCCCAACCCGTCGCGAAATCACCTTACTGTCTAGCACCGTCCGAGATGAAAGAACTGATGTCCCAACAGCAAGAACTCCTCGACAAGGATTTTATTAGACCAAGTGTTTTCCCGTGGGGCGCACCCGTATTATTCGTGAAGAAGAAGGATGAAAGTATGAAAATGTGCATAGACTATCGCGAGTTGAACAAGCTTACGGTAAAGAATAGATATCCTTTGCCAAGGATTGATGATTTGTTTGGCCAACTGCAAGGTTCAAGTTGGTTCTCACGAATAAATCTCAGATCAGACTATCATCAGTTGAAGGTGAAAGAGGAAGACATCCCTAAAATGGCGTTTCGGACGCGGTATGGACACTACGAGTTCCTCGTAATGTCATTCGATCTAACGAATGCTCCCGCAGCATTTATGGACATGATGAATAGGGTGTGTCGGCCAATGTTGGAAAAGTCAGTTATTGTCTTCATCGACGATATATTGATTTACTCAAAGAACGAGTCTGATCATGCTGAGCACCTGAAAGAGGTATTGGCGACTCTGAAGAAAGAGAAGTTGTATGCTAAGTTTTCGAAATGTGCGTTATGGTTACGAGAAGTGCAATTTCTAGGTCACATGATTAATCCTGAAGGGATTACCGTGGACCCAGCTAAGATTGAAGTGATAACTAATTGGAAGACTCCACAGAATCCGACTGATATACGAAGCTTCTTAGGGTTAGCTGGCTACTATAGGAGATTCATCGAAGGTTTCTCCAAGATAGCCGCAACGTTGACCGGTATGACCCGAAAGTCGATAGTATTCAGTTAGGAAGGTTCAAAGAAGAAACTTTTCAAGAGTTAAAGAAGAGACTCACGCAAGCTCCAATCCTTGCCTTACCCGATGGCGACGAGGACTTGGTTGTTTGTACTGATGCTTCGCATCGTGGGTTAGGTTGCGTGTTGATGCAACGAGGAAAGGTGATAGCTTACGCGTCTAGACAGTTGAAAGTCCATGAGAGTACTTATCCGACGCATGATTTAGAGCTAGCAGCAGTAGTGCATGCCTTAAAGATATGGAGGCATTACCCGTATGGTACTAAGTGTACCATCTATACAGATCATAAGAGTTTAAAGTACTTCTTCGAGCAGAAAGAATTGAACATGAGGCAGAGAAGGTGGTTAGAATTGATAAAGGATTATGACTGCGATATTAAGTACTACCCTGGCAAAGCTAATGTGGTCCCCAACGCGCTAAGCCGTAAGAACGAGGAAGTCCTTGCAACAGTGAAGTCATACCAACTTATTATGAATTCAAGCCTTTTCGAAGAAATCATCAAAGTGCAGTCAGAGGTGCTAGTAGACGAGAAGCTAGTAAAGAAAGAAAGAGTTTACGGCCAACAAGATGAGCTAATGGAAAACACTCATGGTGTTAAGACTAGGTTTGACAGTATGTGGATCCCACGCCATGGATATCTCAGAGGTCGAATCTTAGATGAAGCTCACAAGTCAAGATATTCGATTCATCCAGGAGCTACGAAGATGTACCAAGATTTGAAAAGAGACTACTGGTGGCCAGGAATGAAGAATGATGTAGTAGATTATATCAGTAAGTGCTTAACTTGTTTACAAGTCAAAGCCGAACATCAGAAGCCTTATGGAAAAATGCAACCACTCGAGATTCCGGAGTGGAAATGGGAACACGTCACCATGGATTTCATAACTAAGCTACCTCGTACAGCTAAGCATCATGATACCATCTGGGTTATTGTGGACCGTTTGACCAAGAGTACTCACATTCTGCCTATACGAGAGGCTATCTCATCAGAAACGTTGGCAAGATTGTTCATTAAGGAGGTTGTATCCAAGCATGGAGTACCGTTATCGATCGTGTGTGATAGAGATACTCGTTTTACTTCGAGGTTTTGGAAGAAGTTCCATGAAGCCATGGGAATGAGATTGAACATCAGTACGGCGTATCATTCTCAAATAGATGGACAGTCTGAAAGGACGATCCAAACCCTTGAGGATATGCTACGTGCTTGTGTCCTAGATTTTGGGAGGAGTTGGGATGATCATCTGCACCTGGCAGAGTTCTCCTATAACAACAGTTACTATTCGAGTATTGGCATGCCACCGTTTGAAATGCTCTATGGTAGACGATGTAGAACTCCCGTATGTTGGGGAGAGATTGGTCAGAAGAAAATAGGAAGCCTAGAAGTTGTTCAAGAAACGTCTTCAAAGTTCGATCAGATTAAGGCTAGAATGAAAGCTGCTCAAGACAGACAGAAGTCATATGCTGATAAGCGGCGACGACCGACTGAGTTTAACGTTGGTGACAATGTGATGCTTAAGGTCTCGCCTTGGAAAGAAATTATTCATTTTAGGAAGAGGGGAAAGCTGAGTCCGAGGTACATTGGACCGTTTAAGATTATGGATTGTGTAGGTGAAGTGGCTTACAAGCTGGACTTACCTGAAGAGCTAGAAGGAATTCACTCAACCTTTCATGTTTCTCACTTGAGAAAATGTCTAGCTGATGACACGTCTCACGTGCCATTGATAGACATCGAAGTTGACGAGCAACTGAACTACATTGAGTAACCCATAGAGATTGTTGATCATAAGAAAAGCAGCTTCGTCACAAGGTTATACCCTTGGTGAAAGTGATATGGAAGCATCGTAAGGGATAAGATGCTACTTGGGAAGCTGAGGATGAGATGCGCAAGTTTTACCCTAATATGTTTATGTAATAGTTAGGTTTCGGGGACTAAACCTCTTTAAGGAGGGATGACTTGTAACATCCCAAAATTTCAATAAATAATATTTTATATATATTATCTCTTATGATGGACAAGTTTACTTAAGATGGTAAATAAAATAATAATAATAATAAGAATAATAATAGGGTGAAAGATAAGTAGGCTAGATTAAAGGGATTATAATGGACTAGAAAGATAGAAATACGATATGATTAGTAATAGTTATTTGATACATGTAAATATTATACAGTTAGCCGTGCACAGCTCAAGAAGGGAATAACTATTAACGGTGAACGTAACCGCATTTAGGTGAGTTTCTAGCCCCACTATCTTGCTATGTTTTCGGGGCTGTGTGCATACTCGATGTGATAGTTAATACACTTACCTTAAGTGGTAAGTGTATGCCTTGTATGAAATATGTATGATGATTGCTTGACGGTGCATGAACGATCTTCGGATATTGCATGGACCGTCAGGTGGTAGTTAATGATATGATTGTTATATATGATGTATGAATGTTGTAAGTATGATATGTTGCTGGTACGTGAACGCTCTTCGGAGATTGCACGTATTGTCAAGGAAAGTATGTAAAAGACAGGTATGTTATAGTAGTACGAAACAAAGGGACTAGACCCTAATAATATCTGTGATGGTAGGGACCAGACCCTAATAATATATGTGATGTTGGGGAGCAGACCCTTTATAATATATGTGATGTTAAGAACCAGGGTTATAGGGCGGAAGGCTCTTTAAATAGGATGGATAGTTATATATGAAGAGTAAGTATGATTATTGTACACCCCTTTTGGCACGTGTGCAAGTATGAGAACAGATCGTATGTTGTATGATTAACTAGAACTCACTCAGCGTAGCTGACTTTTAGTATGCACGCAGGTGAGTAGAATGAGGCAGCTTACATGAGGGGAAGCACATGACATGATCTGAAGAAGCTGGCATCTCAAGAAATGTTATGTTATTTTAAAGATAATGTTTTATGTTTAAATAATCTGAATGCCCGTTAAGACAAGAAAGGATGGTTATGTAATATAATGGTTTGAATGTTTTAATATTCCGCGAATGTTTTAATTAACTATGATATTTTGAACTGCGTTTATGAGTAAATCCAACGTCCAAATGTGAGGCACCGGTAACGGCGCCTTACACACAGTACTTATGTGTTTATTATTGGGTAGGAGATTAAATTTATATTCTAACGTCTTTTGTAGGGTTGTAGATACATTATCTATTAATCTAAGGTTTGATTGTAAATAATAAAGATGTAGGGGTAAGTTGAAATTTTTTTGGTGTGTTTTAGGTTTGAAGTTGCGTTATATATACGTTGTTAGATGGATCGCCGCAAAGCACGAAAACCGTATTCTACATTTGAAGGGGAGAAAACTTATGGTTTGATAGAAGGCCGCTTTCTTAATGAGAAAACCATGGTACAAATTCCTTTTATCCATTTGATATGTATTTTATCTACTCCATTCATATTTATTTCATTTCTTTCTCACTTGATTTCATATATATGTTGATTTATTTTATACTTGTATATCAATTTCGTTTGATTAGATCTATCAATCGGTAACGACCATATGAGGATCCCGTTATTTATGTCTCTGAAATCCTTTAGACGTTTATTATCTTTATATAAGATGAATGAACAATAAATTTCTTTCTAAAGTTGTCAAAATTTGGTGTTTTTACAATTGGTTGAGGTTTAGAGGTGTTGATTGTTTGAACTCGAAAATCCCGAAAACCGATTTAAACTCAAATCCCGGCTTTGAATATTCAGGTCGAGGAATTTCAAACTAAATGTGTGTCGGTGTGTGTATATAAACATTATTAGTTTTCTTTCATTTGTTTTTTTTTTCATAAATTAGTACTTTTGTCAATTATGTCTCTGAAATCCTTGAAATTTTTTATTATAAATATCTTTATATCAGATGAATGAACCATAAATTTCTTTCTAAAGTAGTCAAAATTTGGTGATTTTACAACTAGTTTAGAGATGTTCATTGTTTGAATTCAAAAATCCCGAACTAAATCCCAATTTTGAGTATTCAGGTCGAGGAATTTCAAACTGAATGTGTGTTGGTGTGTGTAAATAAACATTATTACTTTTGTTTCATATTTTTCGTTCAAAAATTAGTACTTTTGTTCACATATGATTATTTTTGTCGCAATTTATCATTGGTATGCTTGTATCCTTAAAGATGTTGATAATGAATAGTTGGAATTGTAAAATTTAAAAGACTAGGAAATGATTTGATACAAAGTTAATATAAAACCGATTTTAATTACAATTCAATATACACTTCATTTATTTTTATTTTTATTGTAAATGAAGTTGCCACGAATAGTGTTTATTGATTTGCTTGTGTGTTGTTTTTTTCTTGGATGAAACAGAAATATATGTATTTATAAACTGCTACATATGTTTCATTATTGATTGATTTGATAATTGTATATGTATGAATAAGGAACTTACCAAGTAAAGAGTTTTCCATATTTTTATAGTAGACATTACAAAAGTTTATGTTACATGGTGAAATTTTTGAAAAGCAATTAACGTTTTCCATTTACTTCTATTTAACACTTTCTCATCCCAAGTATTGACTATTTAGCCTGTATACATATCCACGATAGTGTCGGCGATAAGAGCTTGATTCCACAGCTATCATCGTCATCTGCACCACCGCCTTCTGGTTCAAAGCGTCTACTAACACCTATGACCAAAACAAAATTTTGTTTATCCCCGGTTGGCAAGAAAAAGTATTATCATGAAGATGTAGTAGCAAAGGTATACGTTTACTTCATTTATTTGCATCTTTGATTTATTAAGTCATAAACATCTTATCAATTATTTATCTTTAACAGAAAACTTATTTGACATCAATGACAAGATCAAGGTGCTTAACAGTGCATAAATATGACAATATTTGTAATGAATATGGTAAGTTCATAACCATCTTTTATATCCCTTTCGTTTGCATTGCAATTATTTAAAAGAAATATTTAATTACATATAGTTGGTCCATGTGGTTTTTGAAAATAATAAGGTTAGGTAATAAGATTTTAAAGCAACAATATAGGGTATTAACTTTTGATTTTGTAACATTCTAAAGTATTAAGGCCAATATAAGTTAAAAGTTAACTGAGTACTAAGGGTGTATTCATCATTTCACATCTCTCTTATCATTTAAAACACAAATTTACTTTTTCTTGAATTATTTAACTACATTTCTCTTAATTATTAAACTAAATAATTCAGAAAATGACGAGTTGGACTCAATTTCACACAACGAAACGTATATAAAAAGTACGTTGTGAATTTCGCTTGATTTTACACAACAAAACGTAGATATACAATATACTTCATCACGTAATAATTTAGAACACTACGAAACGCTTATAAAAAATATGTCATGAGTTCAGCTCACACAACAAAACGTAGATAAAAAATGTGTCGTAGCATAGATTTCATACATAAATTTCATACAACGAAACGTAGATAAAGAATACATCGTGAGTTCGGATCAATTTCATACAACGAAACGTAGATAGAAAAGAGTCAAAAGACGCCTAGATAAATTAATTTATAATGCTTTTTTATACCCATTTCAAAGGTTATATAGTTAAATATAAAAAAGTGTTCTATCTATATAACAGATATTGAAATATGAAAAATGGTTCTCTCTCTTAAAACCATACGTAACCCATATTAGAATACAAAAATGAAATCTAAACGGGTAGCTCAGTTGAAGTTACTACAATTGTGAAAATCTTTCTTAATTATATGTGCTTCTGTTGTTGTGCACCTGCATTAGTTAAGTTCGATTATAAGGCATTCTTTGATGCCTACAGAATTTTGTGATTAAAGATTGATTAATGCTCATAACTGGGTGCCTTTTTTAGGGTGTGAATTGGTAATGATTTTGATGTTTAATTTAGTGTTTTCTGTAATCCATACCAGATTGGTTGAAAGGTTATTGTATCGCGGGTTTCAAGATAAATCGTAAGGTTAGAACAAAGTGTGCAGAAGGAACCCATAAGTCATTGGATTCATCAGATCAACCCGAGACCAAGGTCGCGGATTGTTTAAAACTGAATGAAGATGGAGTTGTTGATTGGACTAGATTGCCTGATGATATTATAATTAAGGATTTTACTCATTTGAATTATCGTGATTGAGCTAGTTTGTCATCAACTTGCAAAAGATGGAGATCAGTTGGATCTTCATCGTGTTTACAGCAATCAATAGATTTCCTTTGGAGCGTAATGCAGCCTCAAGGTTCACACTGCTCTCATATCCCAAAACTTCGGTTTAGGGGGTCGGATAATACATATTTCTTAAGTAACATTCCAGCCGAAAACTTGAAGGAGTTAAATGGTGAAGAACCTTATCAATAGCAAAATATATGAAGAACCAGAGACTAGTCCTTGTTAGGCTTGGTCAAGTGTCACTTGTCGTAATTACATACAGAGTCCCTATTGTTAGCATATATGGCGCGTTTAATATTCTGTTTTAGTTTGCTTTTCTGCTTCTATATATGACATTGTTGGTGCATCTTTTTGGCTTTTGTAACTCTCTCACCTAATCTATTAGCAACTGTATAGCTTGATTTTAGTTATGGATTCTTCTATTTTATACTTTTTTTTTCAACCTGATGGTCAAAGACTCATAGTTACAGACCACAATAATGAATTTTGTGAATTTAGATACCATTGTAAGCTAACATCGATCAACCTATATACTTTTTTGGTATTCAAAGGTCTTGCACGATGTATAAATCTAGCAGTCTTGGTTAAACTTTCAAGATTTACGGATCTGTTTCATTTCAAACCTGTGTCCTGGTCTTTCAATCTCTCAAATAGTTAGGTCTTTGTTTTTTAACACTATCAAGAAAAATGATGGATGTCGAATCATGAAATGAATCTTACCTGATCCATGACGATGTTTCCACGGATTTTGAGATGAACGAACCACGTCTGATCTTCTTCCTCTGCGGCTGCGCCTGTGATCTGTCGTGTTGAGACCTGCAATGGTTTCGGGGGAGTGGAGGCGAGTGCTAAGATATCCTGAGGATTTCTTGTTCACAGACACAAAAAGTGGTGGTGGCTCTTATTGAGCATGACCTATGATAAGGAGGTGGAGACCTCCTTATATAGAGTCTCATGGCCACCATCATGGTACCCTAATGGGCCTAGCCCAGTTAGGGTTACCTCCACAAAACCCTCTCGGCCCAATAACATCGTATTAGTCCATGTAATGAAATAAGCCAAACATAATAGATTTAGGGTCGTAGAACCGGGTTTTAGTACCATACCCCTACAAGCCCCCCCAAGTCCAGTGTTGCTACTGGGCGCGCAAGCGTCTAGGTGGAGCGCTGGACTTTATAAGGTGTGAGGCGGTTTTTTCCCTTTTCTTTGGCCTTGTCTTTATTGTCTGAGTTTTGAGAGGCTTTCTTCATGATTGTGACATGTTGTAATAAAAGCCTGCGCGCGAGGCGACTTACAAGCTATAATAACAATGAAGCTCGCGCGTGAGGCGACTTACGAGCTATAATAATAGTGGAGCTGGCGCGAGAAGCGACTTACGAGTTATAATAATAATGGAGCTGGCGCGAGAAGCGACTTACGAGCTAAAATAATAATAATGCCTGCGCGCGAGAGGCGTCTTACGAGCTTAGAATAATAAAAGCCTGCGCGCGAGAGGCGTCTTATAAGCTTTGAAAATAATAATTGAGCTGGCGCGTGAGGCGACTTACGAGCTGTGAAAGTAATAAAATTGGCGCGTGCGGCGACTTACGAGCCTGTAGAATAATGAGAGCCTGCGCGCATGGCGACTTACGAGCTGTAATAATAAAGAAGCTGGCGCGCAAGGCGACTTACGAGCTGTAATAATAAAGAAGCTGGCGCGCGAGGCGACTTACGAGCTTGTAGAATAATGAAGCTGGCGCGTGAGGCGGCTTACAAGCTGTAAAATAATAAAGAAGCTGGCGCGCGAGGCGACTTACGAGCTTGTAGAATAATGAAGCTGGCGCGCAAGGCGACTTACGAGCTTGTAGAATAATGAAGCTGGCGCGCAAGGCGACTTACGAGCTGTAATAATAAAGAAGCTGGCGCGCGAGGCGACTTACGAGCTTGTAGAATAATGAGAGCCTGCGCGCATGGCGACTTACGTGCTGTAATAATAAAGAAGCTGGCGCGCGAGGCGACTTACGAGTTGTAATAATAAAGAAGCTGGCGCGCGAGGCGACTTACGAGCTTGTAGAATAATGAAGCTGGCGCGTGAGGCGGCTTACAAGCTGTAAAATAATAAAGAAGCTGGCGCGCGAGGCGACTTACGAGCTTGTAGAATAATGAAGCTGGCGCGCAAGGCGACTTACGAGCTTGTAGAATAATGAAGCTGGCGCGCAAGGCGACTTACGAGCTGTAATAATAAAGAAGCTGGCGCGCGAGGCGACTTACGAGCTTGTAGAATAATGAGAGCCTGCGCGCATGGCGACTTACGAGCTGTAATAATAAAGAAGCTGGCGCGCGAGGCGACTTACGAGCTGTAATAATAAAGAAGCTGGCGCGCGAGGCGACTTACGAGCTTGTAGAATAATGAAGCTGGCGCGTGAGGCGGCTTACAAGCTGTAAAATAATAAAGAAGCTGGCGCGCGATGCGACTTACGAGCTTGTAGAATAATGAAGCTGGCGCGCAAGGCGACTTACGAGCTTGTAGAATAATGAAGCTGGCGCGCAAGGCGACTTACGAGCTGTAATAATAAAGACCTGCGCGTGAGGCGACTTACGGGCTGTAAGGATAATAACAGCTTGCGCGCGAGGCGTCTTATGAGCTGTGAATAATAAAGGCCTGCGCGTGAGGCGACTTACGGGCCGTAAGAATAATAACAGCTTGCGCGCGAGGCGTCTTATGAGCTGTGTGAATAATAAAGCCAGCGCGTGAGGCGGCTTACGGGCTGTAAGAATAATAACAGCTTGCGCGCGAGGCGTCTTATGAGCTGTGAATAATAAAGCCAGCGCGTGAGGCGACTTACGGGCTACTTTATGTCACGCGCCACGTGCAGATGTTGCATGCACGTGCGCGTAGACTTTGGTTTTGTGTTATGCGCCACGCGCAGATGTTGCGTGCGCGTGCGTGTAGACTGTGACATGTGCGAGCATGTGATGCGTAAGCATGTGATGCGTAAGCATGTGTAATATGCGTGAGCATATGTGATGCGTGAACATATGGTATGAGGATTCCCAACCCCTAAGTTTGGCGTGTAGCCATATGGGATCTTAGGAGGATTCCCAACCTTGCAGTTTGGCGCGTAGCCATATGGGATATTAGGGGGATTCCCAACCTTGAAGTTTGGCGCGTAGCCATATGGGATATTAGGAGGATTCCCAACCTTGAAGTTTGGCGCGTAGCCATATGGGATATTAGGAGGATTCCCAACCTTGAAGTTTGGCGCGTAGCCATATGGGATATTAGGAGGATTCCCAACCTTGGCGCGTAGCCATATGGGATATTAGGAGGATTCCCAACCTTGAAGTTTGGTGCGTAGCCATATGGGATATTAGGAGGATTCCCAACCTTGGCGCGTAGCCATATGGGATATTAGGAGGATTCCCAACCTTGAAGTTTGGCGCGTAGCCATATGGGATATTAGGAGGATTCCCAACCTTGAAGTTTTGGCGCGTAGCCTGATGCGCGCATGCACGGCGATAGAGTGGTGACTCGCAAGTGCGTGTGCATGGCGGAGGTCTCTTGCGCAAAACCCAGATGGTGGTTTCCACGGCGGCACATGCACGGCTGCGGAGTGAGAACCCCCGGGCGTGCGTACATGGCGGCGGAAGTCTGGTAATTTCTGGATCTGCGATTTAAGAGTCAGATCTGCAACTTTAGACCTAAAATCCAGGTCTGTAATCTAGACCTAGATCTGTAAATCAGATTTGGACAGATCTGAAGCCCGGAGCAGATTTAAAACCATCACAGATTCGGAGATCTGATCATTCGAATCACGGATTTTCCTTCTTGCCCAGATCTGGAAATCTCTTTTTAGATCTATGGATCTTTTTGAGCTTTAATATAAGCCTCTTTTTAGATCTTTGAAGCCTTTTTCTGTAAACTTCCAGATCTGTGTTTTTCGTGGGAGAGATCTGACAGCCTAGATGAAGATCGAAGGGCAGTTCGTTGCCGTCCCACGGATGGCGCCAATGTCGAATCATGAAATGAATCTTACCTGATCCATGACGATGTTTCCACGGATTTTGAGATGAACGAACCACGTCTGATCTTCTTCCTCTGCGGCTGCGCCTGTGATCTGTCGTGTTGAGACCTGCAATGGTTTCGGGGGAGTGGAGGCGACTGCTAAGATATCCTGAGGATTTCTTGTTCACAGACACAAAAAGTGGTGGTGGCTCTTATTGAGCATGACCTATGATAAGGAGGTGGAGACCTCCTTATATAGAGTCTCATGGCCACCATCATGGTACCCTAATGGGCCTAGCCCAGTTAGGGTTACCTCCACAAAACCCTCTCGGCCCAATAACATCGTATTAGTCCATGTAATGAAATAAGCCAAACATAATAGATTTAGGGTCGTAGAACCGGGTTTTAGTACCATACCCCTACATCACCAAAGGTTAAATTTGATGAAATAAAAGGTTAGTGAAGTACATTAAATCCATGTCTTCCATGAGTTGAACATTTGGTTAGTGAAATCTAAGTCCACATGCTTTCCTTCCATATCTAATATCATTATTTATATCATACACTCATAAGTTAACATTTTAAAAGCCCAAAACTAAAACAAAAAAAAAATGAAACCAGTTAAATAAAAGAGTTCTCTAGAGAACTTTATCAAAGAAACTTTTAAGTATAACAAATGAATCACAATATTACAAGTGAATCAAGTTTACATTTTAGCACAACCAAAACACAAAATAAAGCAATATACATAAAGGAATCATCAGTTACAAAAAGCCTAGAATTATCAATGATGCTCCTACAAAAGCAAATTAAGCTTACTATAATCAATGATACTCTAAAAATACCCCAAATAATGATATGCACTATTAGAAAATCCAACTAATGATAATAATGAGTAAAATAATTTTACTTAATTATATCCTCCATCACTAACTCTAAATAGAGGAACTAATAATCCCATCAACTAAAATTCTGTCCTAATGTAAGGCCCCGTTACCGATAGCCCTACTTTGGTGTTGGATTTACTCATAAACACAGTTTTACAAATCAGAGTTAATTAAAACTTTACGCGGGATATAAAACTTCAACCATAATATCTTACATAACCTCCAAATCTTGTCTTATAAAACATTCATAGTCATTTAAAACAAAACATAGTCTTTCAAACATCACAACATTTATTCGAGATGCCAGTATCTTCGATTCCATGCCATGTGTCTTCAATCATGCGAGCTGCCTCAACCTATTTGCCTGCGTGCATACTAAAAGTCAGCTACGCTGAGTGAGTTCTAGTTAATCACATAACTTACTTGACATACACATATACGTGCCCGAAGGTACGCATTACATACTTAACATGTCCATCATTCGTTCATATACATTCATAACTAACCTTACGTTATAAAGAGCATTCACCCTACATCCTCGGATATTATTAGGGTCCGGTCACCCTTCATCTCGGATATTATTAGGGTCCGGTACCCTCCATCCTCAGATATTATTAGGGTCCGGTCACCCTCCATCCTCGGATATTATTAGGGTCCGGTACCCTTTCTTCCATACCTCCATAGCATACTTTCTATATATATAATTGTAAAGTTTCGTACGTGCATACATCATTCAATCTTCATCTTACAACATACATATAACATCAAACCATTACCTGGCAGTACATGCAATTCTGAAGATCGTTCATGTACCGACAAGAAATTATTCATGCATTTCACATAATACATATATGGCATACACTTATCGCTTAGGATAAGTGTATTAACTAATCACATCGAGTATGCACACAGCCCCGAAAACATAACAAGGAATGGGGCCAGAAACTCACCTGAACTCGATTACGTTCACCGTTAATTGTAATTCATTTCCTTAGCTGTGCACGACTAACTGTATAACAATTACGCGTATCAATTATCTATTACTACTCACATCGTGTTTCTAGTCTAGTTATAACTCTCAACGAACGGGGGTCCGGGGGCAGCGCCCCTGGCAGCGGGGTCTAGGGGCGGCAGCCCTCAGCAGGGTCCAAGGGGCAGAGCCCCTGGCTGGGGTCGAGCTGCCAGGTCAGCTTGGAAAAATTTTATTTCTATTAACTGTATTGTCACATTTTCCATTAGCATTTTGAATCATTGATTAATTTGCTACATAAAAGTTCAAGGGCTTCCTTGTAATTAAATTATTCATTTTTCTAAGTTCAGGGACCATTATGTCCTTTTGTTAAACTTCTAGTTCGTTACATTGCTCTTAGCGAATTGACTTATCTTAGCGAACTGGTCCATGTAGCGAATTGAACCTTTTAACGAACTAGTCCTTTGACGAATCAGTCCATATAACGAACATTCCATTTAACGAACCAGTCCATGTAACGAATTGGACATTCTAATTCGTTATCTCTGTTAACAAATGGTCTCAGCGAATTGGACTTAATTCGTTATATTTTCCTTAACGAATCAGGACACGAACTAAGGCTAGCTCGTTAAGCTTTCATTAGCGAATTCACTTGACGAATCACCCCTAGTTCGTTAACTCTCCGTTAACGAATTAGGGTTAGGGTTTGTCAGAAACATTCTCTGACATCCTTAAATACCCAGGCGCCGTCGTGCCGGAAAACCGGGCGGTGCCCGGAAAAACGTGTTTCAGCACCGTTTTTCGTCCCGTTTGATCCAGATCTGAGCTAGGGTGATCCCTAGGCTCATCTTTTGCTCGGTTAATACCCGATTCCACCCGGATCTCGTGACTTAAACGGTTTAACGGTGTCGGCTCATCGTTTCGTGACTAAATCTAACGGTTTGAGTTCATACAATATCAAACTATCATTACCTCGGGTCAGTGCTCGGTTTCCTTCTTGGTTTCGGTTTAGAGAAAGGAAGAACTAGAGAGAAAGCTTAAGTGTGTGTTTTGGATGGTGTATAGAATATGTGAAATGAAGGATTAAGTGGTGATTATGGTTTATATATTTATGGATCATGGGCTTAAGCCCATGGTCTTTCCTTCTTTCTTTCATAACCCAAGTCCATAACTAATATCCATTTTTCCAACACTAGCCCAACTCATATTCTATTTATCTAAACCGATAACGACCCACTATAAAATAGACGAAATTCATTTTATTATTATAACAAAAAGTAGGATGTTACACCTAATTTAAATTCAAGACTGCTCAATTGAAAAAAAATGATTTTAGTTATGCTTGCAATCAATTACTTAACTCCAAGACCCAACATACAATCTTTAAAAGACACAAAATATAAAGAAGTCAACCATAAAGAAAAATATCTACCGAAAAGCACTTCCAAACGCCACAACTCCGACCAAGCAAACGACTACAAAGTATTAAGAAAAGCAAACAATTAAAATAAATATAGAGCAATTACATCCATTCAGATCCACATGCTTACCCCAACTGACCAAGAATTACAACATCAATGTTGAAAAAGATAATGGTTGTTTCAAGAAAGAACAATATCCTATGTTTAAAAATCATTTGTGGGAATAAAGAAAAGTTGTAAAAGTTATAATATGTGCTAACAACCAGCTCTAGTGTGTTAAAGTTGATTATAATATGACATAAAAGTAACTGTATTGGATAAATAGGATAATAAAAGAACCCTGCACCATTTATACATTTTATTGTTATAATCCAAGAAGTAAAAGTGAAGAGTTATACAACCTCTTGTGGGTATTAGGGGTGGGCAATAACTGAATCGTTAACTGAAAACGACAAAACCGAACAAAATTCACTAATCATGTCATCTTGAGTTAATAAATCTAACTTTAGACTGTTTTTTTTTAAATATTTGCCTATTAAGAAATTTTTTAATAATTTATTGACAGAATAAGTAAAAACATTTATTAAGTTATAAAGCAAATAAAGTTTGTGTTTTTCTACAGGAATATGTATTAGTTTTTGTAACAGCCATCATCCTGACTTTGTTATTTGTAGTACTTATTATAAGTTTAATGTACTTCTTTATATTTGTTTATGTAAAAGGTATAATAAGAAATAGTTGGAAGTTGAAACAAACCCTTACATCGATCAAAAAATCAATACTCAAATGAAAAGCAAAAGAACACATTGGTATAAAAACAGGAAACAAAACCTTATTCCAAACTCATATTCAAAATCAGATCTGTGTAACCTGTAAACAGTTTTCATATATGAAGGTTTCCTTCCAACCCTTGAAATCTGAAAAAACCTACAAGAATAATGGTTAATAATCACAAAGCATAGATCTAAGAAAAAGGAAAAAGAATAGGTTAAATGTTTCGAGCAACTTACGAAGGAAGCGGTCTCATTCTTCTTGATCTAGATGTGAGAGAGATTGTGGATGTTGGGGGAATATTTTGAATTTAAATTATAGATCTAGATTCTTCTATCTTTGTTTGTTTTGTAGTGATGAGAGAGAAGACTTCCACCAGAAGATTCAAGAAAACGAGGCTTTCAGGGGAAGCTTTATAAAAAAAGGCTACGTGTGGCTGATGAACACATTAGTAAATGCAACCTTAGGATGACACGTGTCCCAAATGCATGTGGTGGTGACACGTGTCAGAATCTGTTTTCATTTATTATATATAGAGATAATTAATATTTTACTTTTAAAAATATTTTATGTCTTATGTTTATTGTGGTACGCTTATTTATATAAGTGTGGATATATATTGAGTTTGAAAATGATACTGGTCTAATATAACACATTTTTACATTTTTTATGATGCGACGTCACAATAAATTTCGAATAAAACTTTATTTTCTACATACGCTTTGATATAAATTTTATTTATTATTGAACTCACACGATGCACAACCAAAACACAAGGGTCGGATATAATATATTTATATGTTTTCTTCATGACAACTTAATTTATATATATATATATAAATCTTTATTTATGTCTACGTCTTGATATGAATTTTATTAAAATCAGGTATGTCATAACGCAAGAGCAAACTTTAGTAACTTTATGTTTTATCAACGTCACATCACGTCATACATGTTAATGTATATTAATGTTTCCGCCGCAACGCGCGCGAGTATAGAACCTTATTATAAATAAAAACTAATTAAACCAATGTTTTTTTTTAAATAAAAAAAATTTCATAAATTTAAAGGACTAGAAATAATAATAATTCCTTCCATAAGCCCTAATTTATCATTCCTGCCCAAATAATAAAAAGCCCTAATTCCCCAATTCAATTTTCTCCTTCTCCCGCCGTTCTCCTTTCTCCCAAATTATTATTATTATTATTATTATTATTATTATTATTATTATTATTATTCACCATCAGCTCCTATGGCGTCTGCCGGCTATGGAACTGCTCCGAACGAACCCGCCGGAGCCGGAGGCAAGTTCCGTAAGAAGCCTCTCCGGCGTAGTATTCCGGCCACACCTTATTCTCGGCCTCCTACAGCCGTCAGAAACAATAACCCTAGCATGTTTAAGAAGCTGGTGGACCCCGCTTCCAGACTCATTTACGCCGGAACTCACCGCCTGTTTGATGTTTTCCGTAGGAGTCTTCCTCCTAGATCCCTTGGGCCCACAGGTTTATTATTTTTATTGTTGAAATTACGTTTATTTGTGGTTTTATTGTATTTTTGACCTAATTTTGTGGTATTTATATGGTTTTTTATTGTCATATTAGGGTTTTATGAATTCCTTAATTAATTAGTGTTTTGGCTGTGGAAATATGTTTATTTTGGTTACTGCATTTTTGAATTGTTGAGATCTGCTAGTTTGTGATTATATTGTGCATTATATTCTTATTATTTTTAGATAGACCTTTTTTTTATTGTTAGAATACTCTGTTCTGTTTTATGGCAAATGAAGCCAGCTTCATATGTTCACGTTAAATATCCGCGCAGGTTTTTTTTTTCTTTCTCTGTGGATGAATCATGAAATGAATGTATTTGATCTCTCTGTTTTTTAATAAGGTTTCACGTTTGTGCTTGGTTTTAAAAAGTGTGCCTAGCGCGGGACGCAATTTTGTGCGCTTTGAATGACTTAAGGCGTGGTTTGTTTTAAAAGCGAGGGCTTTTGCGCTTTTAATGGTGAGGTGTGACGCGCACGCCTATGGGTTTTCTGTACAGAAAGTGCATGGCCCATAGAGTTTACCAATTAAGTGACCCATTGGGTATTTTTATCCTTTAACCTGAGTATCTGGCCCGTTGATTCATGAGTTTTAATTACTTTAACCCTATCGTAACTTTTTATTCTGTTTTTCAATGGTAAACTAATTGCAATCTTCAATCCCAATCGTAAACAACAGATTCGCATCTCGTTTTTGTAACCCTTCATTCTATTATTTGGTAGTTCCTTTTTTGTTTATGGAAAGATCATCTTTTGAGTTGCTCATTAACTGTTTGTTACCTTCTAGATATGTTGAAACTGTTTTACTATCTTCTACTTCAAAATATTATGAAGTTTGATGCTATTATATTTAGACGTGCACAAATCGGGTTCAACTGGAAAACCCGAACCGGTTCGAAACCGGTTTTTTCACACCGGGTTGTAAAATGGAACCGTTTCCAATCAAGAACCGGTTCGGTTCCCGACCCGAATCGATGCCCAGATATGCTAACTTTTAAGAACCGGGTAGGGTATGAACCGGAACCTGTTTTTACGTAAAAACCGGTTTCACCGGTTTTTTTTGAAATTTAAATATTATAGCCGTTAGGAACCGGTTCCAACGGCTATATAGCCGTTTTTGACCGTTGGAACCGGTTTTTTAACTACAAATAGGTTATTTTCTTACTATAAATAGCAAGGTTTGTTTGTGTACTTGTTAAACCAATTCCAAAACTATAAAACACACTCCAAACCACAATTAACCTTAAACCGACAACAAATGGCAACTAGTGATGACGTTGTTACGGTGATCGAAACAAGATGCCCCGATGTTTGGGTTCATTACGATTTGTGTCTCATGACCGACTCACATGAGTTGGCACGTTGCAAATATTGCTCGAAGTTTCTTAAAGCAGGGTCCAACTCGACATTACGAAAACATACGAATAAGTATTGTCGAGAGAAAAGAAGGTTGGAAACTAAAAAAACGGAAGTGGGAGAGTCGTCCGGCTCGACAACCCAAAAATAAGTATTCCCGGATTAAAACGACGGACTTTGTTTTTTATGTTTTAGTTGTTATGTTTAGTATCGTTTATGTTTTAATAATGTTTGTAATAGTTATTTTTTAAATAAATAAAATGTTCGTCGTTATTAAAAAAGTAACAAAAATTAATCATGAGTAACAAAAGTAATTATAATAAAACAAATCAAAACTAAATATTAGTTGAACAAGTTACAAATAATTTTACCAAAACAAATAATTACAACTCTTCTTCGTCTTCATTCTCGTCTTCACCCTCGTCTTCGTTATCGGAAGAAACCCCGTCCTCCGCCTCCTCATCATGAATATGACACTCTATTGGTATTTCGTCTTCAAAGTTCGCCTTGTGTTGTACACGATCCACCGCATCCAAGTGGTCCTTTAGGCAAATGCAAACCTCTAGAGACTCGGGAGTTAGTTTTGTTCTTCGCATAGATAACACCCTCCCACTAAGAGAAAAAACCGATTCGGAAGCAATCGTTGAGTCTTGTACGGCAAGCAAATCACGAGCCATGGCGGATAGAATGGGAAATTCGTTTTGTTTACCTTTCCACCAAGCCAACAAATCAATATTGCGAATTTCGTCGACCGTTGCGCCCTCAACATAGTTTGCTCCAATATATCGACCAAGTTCGCTACTTGGTGTGTTTTCTCTTTGCCTCTTAGATGCCGATTCACGAATCCCATTCATCAAGTTTATAAGTGGGTCATTGCACGGCCTACTAGTTGTTTTTTTCACAAAAGACGATCTCGTGCTTGGACCATACATTTGAAAATAATGGTCATAAAGGTCTTGAAGGTTTTTGTTGAACTTGTCCTTCGCTTCCGTCGACAACTTCGGGTCAATCTCGTGCATACCTAAGTTGTCGAATATTTTCTCAATCATTGTTTCAACCCCATTAACATTCCAATAGGGGTTTAATGCGGCGGCACAAGTAAAGACCGACGGTATGTTTTCAAAATATTTTATGAACTTTTCTTTCATCACCGCAACAATATTTTCGAAGAGTTTGTTCTTCTCCGCAAAGCTTTTAAAAACACAAGACATATAGTACAATTCTTGCAAAACCCAACAACTAGTAGGGTAATAGACTCCCGATAATTTTGTTGTTGACTTTTTGAACACGTCAAGATACTCCAACAAATAACCGACTTGGACCCAAACTCTTTCCGGAAACATATCGGCCTCGCGTTCTTCAACAAGATTGTTATGAAAAGCTTGTAAAGTTTGGCGTTGGGCAAAAGCACACTTTAACATATGACAAGTTGAGTTCCAACGGGTTGGAACGTCCCAATTCGGCCCCAAATACTTTCTTTCAACCGACTTGCAATAGTTCTTATATTCAAGATGTCTTCTTTTACCACTTTTGAAGACATCTTGTAACATAAGTCTAAAGTATTTTAAATCATCACAAATGTTTTCATTGTCAAGACCTATTTGAACAACCAAGTTGATGATATATGCAACTCATCGGACATGAAAAAAATCCCCGAAACAAGGTGGTGAATATTTAATGATAAATTTTTCAGCCGCCTTAGTATTGTTTGAAGCGTTGTCAAACGAAATCGAAAATATTTTATTTCTCAAGTTGTAAGTCGTTATAACTTCATCAAGTAATTCAAACAATTTTTCGGCGGTATGTGGGAACGGGAAGTTTTCAAAAGCGATGGTGCGTTTCATCAATTGCCATGTCACCGGATCAACCCAATGAGCGGTGACACATATGTATGATTCGGGCAACCCGTGTGGTGCCGACCAAACATCGGTAGTTAAACTAACCATGGCTTCTAAAGAATGAAAAGACTCGATTAACTCTTTTTTAGCACACTTCCACAACCTGATACAATGACATCTTAAGGTAGTACGACTTACATGTGTGTATCTCGGTTGTAGAGTTTCGCGAATCAACGACGTCAACTCCGGGTCATCAAAGTGGTTAAACGGCAAACCTCGTTGAATAACGAACTTTGCCATTCTATCTTGAACTTGAGTCGTGTTGTAACGAAATAGTGTACCATCTTTACCCAAGTCAATTTGATCGGTCGTGCCAATCCCTTTCAACGCCTTGCAATATGGCTTCTCGATGTGCTTTCTCAAAGTAGAGTTGGAATCGTGCTTTAATATTGAACCACATAGTTTGCAACGAGCCTTTTGATAACCTTCGTCATCCACAATCAAATCCCAATTCTTCCATATGTCTTGGTTGCGGTTATGGTTGACTACCGTAACAACCCTTGGGTCCTCCGTAACAGGAACGGGGGCAACGAAAGCACTCTTCTTAGCCTTCTTGTTAGTTTTTTTGATGGGTGCCATAATAATATTTAGTTGGATGGTCGGGTAAAGGAACGGGTTTGCTAAAGGAGTAGTATTTTAGTTTGTTTTTGAGTTTAGTGGTGAAACAAGTGGTGGAAACAAGTTATATATAGGTTTGGGCATCAAAAACCGGTTCCAACGGCTATATTACCGTTGGAACCGGTTCCAACGGATCTATTGTCTCAAAAACCGGTTCCAACGGCTATATTACCGTTGGAACCGGTTCCAACGGCTAATTGGTGTCTAAAAAACCGGTTCCAACGGCTATATTACCGTTGGAACCGGTTCCAACGGCTAGTTTGACTTTTGTTTGACCCTTCAAAAAAAAACCCGTCGGAACCGGTTTTTCCAGGTACGAACCGAACCGGTTCCAATTAAGAACCGGGTAGGAACCGGGTTGGAACTGATACCGACATACAAATAGGAGAACCGGGTACGATTTTCGGGTACAAAAATACCCAAACCGGGTATTGTACCAACCGAGTTGGAACTGGAACCGGTTCCGGTTCGGTTCCACCAGTTAGGTTCCGGAACCGGTTTTTTTGTGCACGTCTAATTATATTAGTAAAAGGAAATTTTCATGTATTGATGTAATTTTTTATTTCTATCTACTTTCTACTTTGTATTATTGGAATTTTAGATGTTAATATCTACTTCAAACAGTATGCGCATCTCGCGTACGACAAGCCTTGCGCTTTGTGTCTCAACTTGGGGCTCTGTCGCCTCGGTGCGCTTCACGTTTTAAAATCACGCCTTTTTGTAATTTTCTGCATGGACTAGTGGTGTATGGATGAAATAATTTTCTATAAAATTTAAAGTTTCTTGCTCACTAGAAAGTCTACATGTGGAAAAGTGAAATGCTGTACACGTGTAAAGTTGGACTTTCAAACTTTAGAATTGTGTTACATGTGAGTTTATATTGTTAGTTTTGATGTGTAAGGTGGAAAATAACATGACACTATTTGAGTAATTTTTATAAGTAATCTACAAATGAGCTGAAACATAATCTGAATTATCATGTAGTCTAATCATCATATAAGGCTACATTAAACATTATATTATTTATTGCTGAAAACAATACTAAGATATTACGGTTTGCATGTTCTTACAATAACTTTTATTTGACCAGAGGTTAATGAAGACCCTCAGAATGTTCTTCAGAATGAAGGAGAAGATGGTAATGCTGCTAGCAATGCGGCTGCGACCGGGATATCAGAGCTTGAACAAATGTTGCAACAAAAAACCTTTACTAGGTTGGTTGTTTTTTTACTACAATCTTACATTGTTATATGTAATCTTTTTTCTGAGGGAAATTAAATAGTGTTTCTTTTTAATCATATGGTGACACTATTGTATGAATTTTTCATATCGATAACAACACTTTCTTTATTAAGTGAATATTCTATTTATTTCTATTTTTGGCTGTCGATGGTGTATGAAACGTTTCATTTCAGATTCCACTGGAGCCGAGTATATTTTTGAAGTATTCGATAGCAATGCTTTGTTCATTAAATGACATCGTTTAGTTTTTGTTGGCCTAAGTGTCGTGTTTGTGTGGATCATGTCACAATTAACAGGTCTGAAATTCAACGGTTGACTTCAGTATTGCATTCAAAAACCACCGAGTCACCTTTTGATGACTCACAGGAAAAACATGGAGAGAAGAGGGTTACCTTTCATGCTGCTATATCAACTCCCATTGTTACATCAGGAGTAAGTAATATATTAATGTTTCATGTTGGTCTCTGTAATCATTTATATGCTATACTAAGCAAACAGTTTTTCATCATATACAATTTGTTATTATATTGTTTTCAGGTTCTTAAGGAGGAGATTGCTTCACCTGCTGAGCTAGCAAAGTCTTACATGGGATCAAGGCCAACCAATCAAGAGCCTAGACAAGACTCAAAGTTGCTTCCAAGAACTCCGTTTACACCAGTGGCTCAAAAGACTACAAACAGTTTAAGGAATCTTGAAAATGGTTTTGCAACACCAAGATCTCGAGGCAGATCTGCGATGTACACCATGGCTCGCAGTCCGTATTTCAAAAGTCCTTCAATTTCTAGCCAACAGGTTTGCTTAATCTGCTTGCTTCTATTGAACTTACTTGTTAATATTGCTTAAGAATTTGTTTATGTATGCGTAATTTTCAGGGAATCAAATCAGATTATGCTCATGATGCTGCGTTGACATCTTTTCAAGGGCAGGAAGGGAGAACGGTGTTTGTGTAATTTCTTAGATTATAGATTTGGGTAACTGGTCTGATTTTTCTATTAACACATTTGGTTTTCACCCATAAAAAGACTCATCTTTCAAAATCTGATCTGGTTATCTGATAAAAATGATGACACCAGTAACTTTGACCTTGTTGACATTACTCTCAAAGTAGGCTGATGTAGCATCTGAAAGTGCACGGGTTGATTTGGGTCGGTTTTGGGTTCAGACTGAACAAAAACTAAAATGGAATTTTCGGTTTTTTGGTTTTCAGTTTTGGTTTTTCGGTTTTTTTTTTATTTGGGCTTGAAATTTTTAGACGAAAAAAGTTGGCCCAGAATAGTGAATTTTGGTCTAAATCTTTTGTTAATTTATAATTAGTTGATCATACATTTGGGCTGAATTTTCTTGGTTACACTATTTAGAAAATTCTTTCAAGTTACTTAAAATAAAAAATTAAAATTTAAAATTTATAAATTTGGTTTGGTATCTTCAATTTTAATTACGTGCAAAATAGAACCTGAACTGAAAGTTTGGTTATTACAAAAACATAAAACCTAACCTTTTGGGTTTTCTTTGGATTTGGTTATTACAGTTTGGTTTTTTGGTTACTGATCTGTTTTTGTTGGTTAACTGATGAGATTATTCTTAATATAAGTTTTTAAAAAGATTAAGCTTTTTTGTGAGTTCAAATAGAAATCAAAACATAGTTAATTTTCTTTATTTGCAATTTGTTTTATATAATATGTTTTTTAATCTTTTTCTTTCAACTGTTTTTCACTTTCTTTATCAGGCTCTAAAACGTAGGAGTTCGGTGCTAGATGATGATATTGGGTCCGGTAACTCGCTTCGTAGGATTCGACAGAAAGCTAATCTTATATCACAAAGAGAAAAGAAAGAACTCGGGTACACTGGATTTCAACAACCGGACGGTGTGGGTCAGACTCTGCTGTTAGCAGACAAATATGAACCAACAGTTTCAAACTATGCTTCTGTTCCCGCAAAAGCTACTCAAACAGCCACCAAAATATTGCAACTTTGTGACAAACCGAGCCCAAAAGAAAACAATTCAGTATCAACAAATGAACTAAGATTAGATATGCTTCATGGTCAAGCTCTTAAAAGCTTGGAAAAAGTAGAGTCACCTAAATTTGTTTCCAGTGTTAATGATATTCAGAAGCCAGTTGTACCAGAGTTGATTTTTAAAAGCAAAGACAAAACTGAAGAAAGTAGTGTAAGGAAGTCTCCTGTATCTAATAACATGTTTACTTCTGTCAACGGTGATGTGCGAGATACTTTGAAAGATAAAGCACCAGTGGCTGAACCAACTGAATTACCCTCGAAGGTTACCGAAGTAGTACAGATTAAACATGCTTTTCAGATGAGCGCACCTGAGGATTCATTTGAGATGGATGATGAAGATGATGGCGTTCATGAAAATGGGACCACCTCTGCTGCTGACATCATCAAAACCCCAACAGTACCGGAAGTCTCTAAAGCTTCTGAATAGTCGAATATAATAAACCCGTGTTTGATGAGGTTTCTAAAGTTCCAGAACAGATTAAGTTGAAAGAAGGTGAAAATGACACAAACAAGGGCTCGGTTAGTGATCAAGGGTTAGGGTTTAAGATTCCTGTCTCATTTTCATCGTCTCCACCAGTTACAATCACACAATCAAGTGTGTTTACAAAATCAACCTCCCAAGTCGAAAAGGTTGATCCGGTAAAGGTCTCACCATTCTTGTTTGCTGCTAACGAAGTTTCAGAATTTAAACCGAATGCTAGTTCAGATGCGAAAGCAAAAGAAGTCGTCCCAATCAGGTTAGGTTACAACTGAACATCCATTTGTTTACATATTTTTGTTAGTTACTATGTATGGATCCTCATTGTTATTCTGTTTTTGCAGTGTGTTTAATTCGGTTGCAAAGAAAGATGCTGCAAAAGTTTCAGTTTCCAACAAGGATGAAAATGGTGTCTTGAATGGGAAATCTGTGTCTTTATTCCCTGCTGCTTCTGCAGCCACATCATCAGATGGTATATTCTCTTTTGGCACGTCTACCAAGAACATAAGTACTCCCGACACAACACCTGCTTCAAACCCTCCTACTTTTCCTTCATTGGCTACCTTTTCAGCTTCCGCCAGTACTGCCGCCACATTGTCCACCACCACCACCACCACCACCACCACCCCTGCTGTTACTTTCTCTACTTCTGTGTCACCTCAAGGTTTCAGTTTTGGGTCTGCTGCTTCAACAGCCCCAAGCACTTCAGTGGCAGGAACCGGAAACACCACCACAAGTTCCAGCTCACCGTTTGCTATTACAACTTTTGCCACCACCACCACCACAGAAAGTGGTCTCTTTGGATTTAGTTCTCCAGCAACAGCTACTTCAACCACTAATACCACCGCTGGAAGCGGTTTTTTTGGCTTCAGTTCTCCGGCAGCAACCACCGCTGCCGCCGGAAGTGGTCTCTTTGGATCCAGTTCTTCGGCAGCAGCTACATCAACCACCACCACCACCACCACTGGTAGTGGTCTTTTTGGCGTCGGTTCTCCGGCTGCCACCGCCACCGGAAGTGGCCTTTTTGGCGCTAGTTCTTTGACAGCAGCCACCACCACTGGAAGTGGTCTTTTTGGCGCCAGTTCTTCGGCAGCAGCCACCACCGGAAGTGGTCTTTTTGGCGCCAGTTCTTCGGCAGCAGCCACCACCACCGGAAGTGGTCTTTTTGGCGCCAGTTTTCCGGCGGCAACAACTTCAACCAACGGTAGTGGTCCTTTTGGCTTCAGTTCTGCAGCAGCAGCTACTTCCACCACCGCAGCCACCACTGGAAATGGTCTTTTTGGCTTCAGTTCTCCAGCAGCAACTACTTCCACCGCCAACACTTCCACCGCTAGTGGTCTCTTTGGCTTCAGTTCTTCAGCAGGACCTACTTCGACCACTACCGCCTCCACCGCTGGTGGTCTTTTTGGCTTCAGTTCTCCGGCACCACCTACTTTAACCGCCACCACCACCACCGGAAGTGGTCTCTTTGGTGCCAGTTCTTCAACGGCAGCTACTTCAACCACCACTCCCTTTGGCTTTGGTTCTGCAGCAGCAGCTACTTCAACGGCCACTCCCTTTGGTTTCGGTTCTTCAGCTGCAGCCACCTCAACCACCACTCCCAGTCCCTTTGGCTTTAGTTCTACAGCAGCAGCTACTTCAACCACCATGGCCACCACTGGAGGTGTCCCTTTTGCTTTTAATTCTTCAGCAGCAGCTCCTTCAACCACTAGTTCTCAGTCACCTGGATCTTTCTTCAATATCAGCAATGGATTTCAAGCAAGCGCCAATGCATCTTCCACCGGTACTCTTTTCGGGTCCTCGGCTCCTGCTATTGGTTCATCAACTTTTGGTACCAGTTCCTTGGGTCCCACTTCTGAGACCAAATCTGGTAACACCACTTCCATATTCGGTTCCACTTGGCAACAACCCCAAACATCTTCAGCGTTCGGTTTGACATTTACATCTCCATCATCCTCAGTCTTCAGTTTTGGCGCATCTTCTACACCCGCACCTTCGTTTATGACAGCTGGAGCTTCCAACTCATCTTTCGGCGGCCCTTCTGTTTTTGGAAACTCAACTCCTGTATTTGGAGCCGTTAATAATAATAATAACAATAACAACAGTGACCAGATGAGTATGGAAGACAGTATGGCTGAGGATTCAATGCAAACTCACAGTCCCGTTTCTCCATTTGGTCAGGCTCCTGCAAGCTCACCAGGGTTCATGTTCGGTTCAGCCACCCCAACCCCAGCCCCAGCACCAGCACCGGTTTCTTTCTCGTTTGGTGGTCAGCCAAACCAAGCACCGCCACCTCAGAATCCATTCCAGTCATCAAGTGTAGAGTTCAATGCTGGAGGTGGGAGTTTCTCTTTGGGATCGGGCGGTGACAAATCAAACAGGAGGATAGTTAGGGTTATGAAAGGCAAGAACAGGAAGAAATGAGCAGCAGGACGGGTTTTTGGTGTCTTCGTTTTCTGTTTAGAGTGTGTTGATGTTGTCAAGTATTGTTGTGGCTAGGGTGTTATTATTAGATCACAATTTTGGAACAAGGGTTTGAAGTTTTAAAGGCATATATGTTACTGTACTACTTGAAATAGAGGCTTATGGTTCAAACTTTGTTCATTGTAATAAATGATTGTTAGATTAAAGTCTAAAATAATGTATCATCACTAGTATCATTCACCAGCTTGGGAAGTATTTTTGCCAAATTTGAAATCTGACTTGAATTAAATAAATTAGAAGAAAAGATAAAATCAAAGAATAGTTAAGATTGAGAAATAAACCATTTGTTATTCTTATTTTACAGTTTTATTTAAGTCTTTATGTCGCGTCTGCTGTTCTCAGGGATATTATTAGTTCTGAAATGAATATACAAGTTCAAACATCCAAAGTTCCAACTTCCCTAAAGTAGATTCTCAATTTCAATGTTTTCAAAACTCCAAATTCCCAATTAGTAGATTTTATTCTTTTTAACATGTGCCACAATAACCACTTACAGTTAAACCTTCATATTTTCTAATTGCCACATTACCAACCATAAAGTCCAGAAATAGCTGAAAATTTGCGAAATTGAACTACAAAACGACCAAACCGAAAACCTTTTCAACATACAAAAGCAGAAAAATTTTCATTTTGAATGATGCATTATATAGAACTACTAAACTGTTTCGTTACAATGCGTGAAACCATGGCCCCTAGCATCATGATTAATAAAAACCAAATTAACAGAAACAGTTTGCTGCCAATATAAAGACAAAGCATCAGGGGACCCAAAGGATTGCTAGCAAGTTATAAAGCATACTTGATGCAGAAACTAAGAAAACGCCCATAAAATGACACCGTGATTTAGAATAACCAAAAGTTTAATCACTTGCAGGAGAAAATAGCTCTGAGACTAGCTTCACCACTCCTGACATCGGTGCATCATCCTGCAAAACATTATTATTTTTATAAAAAATTTTGACTTACATATATAGTTGCAGTTACTTTTATTAGTCATGTAATATATAATCACACTTACTATATAAACAATGTCAAATCCATTGCGGTAGGTATCAAGTGAGTTCTCAATGTTATGGTTCCTGCAAAAAGTGTACAATATAATTACAAATTTGCCATTTTGGCTGGCAAAATACTCATTTTAATCCAACAAAAGGCACAATTTATTAATATTAGAACTTACAAAAATCCAACAGAAATGCGCGTTTCATAATTCAAACCATCAGACATTCTGAGATCTCCCATGTGATCACCAAGAAGTAACACATTTGTTCTTTTTTTCACAGACGCGCTATCCATCATTTGATCATCCACATCACCCAAATGATCGTGCAAAGATGCAGCCATATCAAGCGCATGCTCGTTCTTGTTTAAACTATGGATCAACTTCCCTGTATAAATTTCATAATTAAAAATTCAAAACATCATGACTAAAAACTTAATTAAAACATGGTTATTTAGTTTATGTTACCTGTAAACGATACCAGGTTACCATTCTGGTCAAATTTCATCCGATTCGATACGATCTTGACATTTTTGAACGTCCTATGCAGTTTCTGACGAAGAACCTGATAAAATTCAAAATAAGTGCCTGCTGGCATACATATGTGATGACATGGCAATGGCATAACTTACCTCTTCAATAATATCAGCTAGACCTGCTGAAAATATAAGAACCGGGATATCTCTCTCCTACAGATAGCAAATAAAAAATATAAAAATATTAACTAAATTGACCATTTAAATGATGCTAAAATAAACAAAAGCCTGCCTCTAAAAACTCGAAAAGCTCAACAACGCCTTCTCTGAAAGCAATAACTGCATTGGCTACTGAATTTCTTATTGCTTCGTACGTTAGACCGCCTTCAATAAGAAGACCATGGGTCTTACCCCACCTATAATAATAATAAAAAAAATGATTTATATGTTTTAAAGTGTTTTTGAGTGTATAAACACAAAATAGTTTATATACCACTCCACCATGAGCTTTGTTTTTTCATCAACTGGGATTTGTGGGTCGTATTCAATAGGATGATAGTAGTTAAATAACTCGTCTCTTTTAGCATTGTACTCAGGGTTATCCTGTTGTAGAAGCGCGTGACTGGCTACAAGTATAATTAGACAATAATTTAATTACAGTAAAAATACATAATAAAGATTAAAAGTTCAAATTTTTAAATAAACCGCGAACATACATTGTCCTCGACATCCATCAACCCAAAACTTTGTCAGTGTATTATCAAAATCTGCAATAACCTACAGTTCAAACAAATGATACACTTAATGCTACTTATACATATGAAGGTGGCAAACGGACAATTGTCACCACTCTCCGATGAATAACTTGTGTATAATGAACCGATACACCTCGGCAGAAATAGTGATGCCAAAGAATAAACATACACGACGACTACGCCATAGACCAATAAAAATATCAAAACACAAAAAGTATTTCGTATCGTAATTTTCTAAAATATTGTTATTTATGTAACAAGATTATGTTTTTGTTATTTCTAAAATTACAAAGACAATTAAAATATAAATTTATGTTGTTTATGTTATGTATTTAGTTTTCATATTAAACTTTTTTTACGAAACCAGTAACTAAATGGTTTCAACTCAAACCGGCTTCAATCGGTTACAGTTTTCATTTCTCTCAAATCGTTCCAAACCAAACCGGTCAAATTAGTAACTTTGTGCAGGCTCATAAATCAGATACTTTGTAAGATTGCACTAAACAGGGTCCTCACTTCTCTAGGGCCCCCATATTATAATAATTAACAAATTATAAATAGGTAATTTTGGTTTCAATATTGTTTGACTATAGGGCTTGTGTTCTATAATTATACATACGCATTTATGACACAGGAGCTCACAGGATCGAAAACAATTTTTCTTAGGAAAAGGTCCCAAATTTTATTATGCGCTTTAATCCGACCCGCACCAACATTCTAAATTTACTTTTTGATGGTCAAAGTAGTAAACTTTTTGTTCTAATCCACAAGTTTTCATTTGGGCATTTCACACAATGTCTTAAAACCCTAAAGTTCACAACTTTATGATGTAAAGATTCCATAAACCCTAAAAAGAAACCATTAAAAGTCCAAAAACCTGAAATTTAGAAGGACCCGCAAGGCGAATAGCAGCTTTCTTCTGGTGAAGCAATTTGGGATCATTAATGACAACCTTTGAAGAAGAAGCAGAAGAAGAATAACAATTAGACCCATTAACCATTGTACCCAATTTAGCTCTGTTCATGTTTCTTCCACTGCAATTCCAAACCCTAAAGATTTACAAGAAATCAGTACAAAAGTTACTAACTTTTATATTAAAGATTGAAGGGTGATTAAAGGGTATGTATAATAAAACCTGGAACTGAAGTGAGGAAGAGTGAAACAATGAGATATGCAACGAATTGTTAAAATGTTATGGAAATGGGTGCAATGATAAAGAGACATATATATGAGATGAAGCTTTAGGATTTGCCAATTTGTGCGGCATATGCTTACAATCACAAAGTGTGGGTATATGCCTTGGAGGTTTTGGAGTTTGGACATGTGAGCATGTATGGCCTTGCCCACTTTTGTTCTACAAATTAGATATAAAGATATGATGTCTCTCTCATGTCATATTATTTAGTTTTTAGTTTTACTACTACTTAGGGGGATGGGGGTGGTAATGGCGCCTTGTTGTGGGGTGGGGGGTAATGGCACTTTATGGGGTAGGTGGGTTGGTGCACGGGATTAGCGGGAACATCTCCCGGATCTCTTTGGTATAGAAAGTTTTTATCCCCCGTATTACGAGTTTTTTTTACATTATTCGTTTATAATATTTATATATTTTTTTGGACTTTAATTTTATTTATTGTAATGAAGTTAATAATATACTTAGGATTTGACAATGAAAGGGTTCAACAAATAAATGAGACGTTATAACCCAGTTTAAAAGATATTTGGGTTTGGCGATGCCCATGACCCACTTATTTTTTTTTACTTTTAAATTGTTTATTAATTATAAATAATATTTGTTTAAAAAAATCGGATACTAGTTTTTAGTATATCCCTATTTTATTGGATTTTCGTATAAAATATTTGATTAGATTAATTTTTAATTTAATGAGATGTTATAACATGTTTAAGGGCTATCTATGTTTGGTGAGACCCATACCCGTGAGTTCGGTCAAATGCATGAGAAGCCTTCATTTACAAATAAAACAATCTTGTAGTATGGGAGAATGTAGGGAGGTTTCATTTATATATATATATTTAAGATTTGAGTCAGTTTTTACACATTAATTCATTCTTCTATCTCTTTCGAACACTTTCTTTTTCCAAGTCACAAACAAAAAATGCCTACGACCGGTGATGTGGAGCTATGACAACGAGGTCGTGTTGGCGAATGCTTGGATGTACGTGACGGGAAATGACACAACGGGAAGCTAATTTTAGCCTATAGTTCATACGGCATATGTTCAATTTAGAGGTACTGTTGATATTTCCACCCACCAAATCAACTCAAAGTGAAGTGCTAGTCAATTCCATCGATTCTACGCGGGCACTTACTGAGATTCTCGAAGGACAAACATATTCACAAGCAAATTGTGACTGCTGAAACTATGTATCTCGCATGGTGTTTTTCCATAGAAGCATGGGATGTTTGAGAAACCATCTCTAGTTTGCGGCTTTGGCTACTAGGGAGGCTCCAACTCAAGACGACTCTGACTCCGGAGAATCCAAAGTGAACGACTATTGTTATGTTTTTTAACCTATTTTAATGTTATGCTTTTGTTACATCCCCTGACTTTATACCCCGGGAAGGGAGCCGTGAACACAAGCGGTGGTATCGGTGCTTATTATTAAAATATTTTGCAGCGGAATAATTCATCAGGACCGTACTTAGGAAAATTAACCATCGTGTAAAATCACCATGATTCTTATTTCATAAACTGGGGATAAACCTCATATTTATACAAACATAAGTTTTATAGGGATAAACCCTAATTTACAAAACATATTTCTTTTTTTTATGGTGACAATCCACTTATTTAAGTTGAAAGCCCGCATTCATCATTCATGTGTCTTTAACAAGCCACCTGAAACATGTTTAAAAATATTTGGTTAGCAAGATATACTTGTGAGCAGATTCATTTGTAAATGTCACATTTTTACAGTTACAACATTAAGATGTTTTTACACATGTCTGCTTACAAATTAGCGAAAGATACATGTCACTCGACCATATATGTGACTATGGTCATATTACTTATTGGCTAACCTTGTCCAATAAGTAACGTGTAATAGCCCATTAGGTAAGCCTTGTTACTAAACCTCACAATACCAATAGTAACAATCGCATAAGTCTGCACAAACTTAATCGTAGTAATGCAACTAACATTTTGAAAACTAGTGGACTATCTATCATGAGTTTAATAAGTTTAAAAATCATTATGACATCATTGGAAAACCAGTTGTTTCACGCAAATGTGAGTTGTACAAAAAATCAAATGTCTCACCTTGCAAGGTTACAAATAAAGTGTTTCTTGGTATTAAGCATCTAGTTAAACACAATGTAGTATATCTATATTAGTATAAACCGATAATCATAACAATAATCACGAGATTAGAAACTTAACACGATGGCACAATGTCAAACCCCGACTAGGTAAATGCGGAAGAGTAATACGGGAATGTAACAAACACCTCTGGTATCAACCACATTGTTTATAAAGAAAATTAACAAGCTAATTTACATTATGTTACATTATTTCGTACTATTTTTACAAACTAAGTGAAATACACATAACCGGTTCTTCAAGCCGCTTATTCTTTAATAGTATATTTGCGTCTATCTACACAAGGTTGGTTTCAAGCTCTAGCACAAAGCACATAAGCATGTTATTCCAACTTCGGTTCACCATAAAAGCATGTTAAAACGGGTCAACTATGAATAGTTGGTGAGTTTCATAAGTTTGTACGAGATCAGTATACGCAATCATAGCAGTCATAGTATGTATGTATGTATGTATGTGATGTAATTATACTAAACCACAAGTGAAACCTGTACGCGCTTCTATTACGTGACCCTTGACCGCCCACGCACTTCCTCGTGGCCACATTGACCCTTTTGCCTGAAACGAGTACTATGTCTAACACTACATAGCATGTTACAACATGTTTGTATGTCATGTGCAGTTGTAAAACATGTCCCGACATACCCAACCGGCCCTATCAATTGAGTTTGTTAAACCAATAGTACTATTCACATGCCACATGCCATGGGCTCGTAGTTAATGACTCGTGTGGGGGGACTTTCAAATGTTAGCACTTAGACAATTCACATCATAACATGTTTCCAGATAAATAGGTATATATAAACATGATTTTCGCCCCAAATGTTCGTAAAACAATTTAAAAAGCGGGGTTATGAAACTCACTTTATTGTAGTGTCGTAGGGGTAACAAGTGCAGTAATTAATACGCCTCGACTATAGCTCGTATCATATAATTGGTATTGTACTGTTAAAACTAGTACAGTCTTTAAACTAAATCGGGCTGTATATCTAGTCTGGGTATGACTGTTGCACCCACAACATATCAGTTTTCTTAGATTGTGACATTGTACGATATCAAATGTTTAAAACCAGTCTTGGCTTAGTTTCACCGTTTTCCGTGCTTGGCCAAGTTGGTCGTTTACGCATTTTAAAAATAGGTAAGATCACACAAACTTGAGTAAACATATAGTTTGATAAAAGGATTCGATTTATAAAAGAAATTTAGGGTTTCAATACCTGGATTGGTCGCAAGGTTCGTTTCCATTTCATATATGTTTGATTGTACAAAACGCGTATAATTCACCCGAATTGTCCAGAAATCTCTTAAAAAGTTTGTTTTATAAATTTCATTCCAAACTATGATATTTGACCACTTTTGATGTTTGATATACCAGTCAGTTCGTTAAACACAACGCTGCCGGTTTTATCAAAACGTATATAAATTAAATCTTCAAATTATTATAACTCTTTATATAATTTTAAATAAATTATGAGAATTTTTTTAATACAAATTTAAAATATGATTAGTTTTATAAGAATGATTCCAGAATTTTTACACTTACTATTTATAAAATTCCAATTTTTGTGTTATAATTAACCAATAAATCACCCGTTTATATCAAACGATTCCCGAAAAATCCGATAAATTTTATAAATGGTCAAAATATCATTAAGTAACCCCTGTAAAATTTCCATAACCTAACTCTTTGGCTAAAATACCTGTTTGCGTACAATTCCGCTGTTAAAACTAGATTAAAAGAAATTACACAAACCATATATAGACTTCTCCCATTGTTCCCAAACTTTATATGTGATCTTAAAATGTCATTTCTGAGTTCTCCACAAAGTTGCATAGTTTGTCAAGCAGTTTAGCTATTTTTCATAATAAATCGCATAAACGCTAATAAAATCGCCAAATATTCTCCGTTAATAAAAAAATTAACAAATTTGGCAGTGACTCATTCATATGATCCCTAATGTCCCTGAAATGTTTCATAGGCTAACAATAAGCACACCATAATATAATCCTAAACAGCCCTAAACGAGTAATCGGTTATTACCTTTGTGTTTTTACCGAGTGTTTAGGTCGTTTTCTCGCCTCTCTGAGTTCTTGATTCTCAAGTTAGTATATATACAAGTCATGTAACACAAAACCAATTATTCAACGTCAATACCTAAGTCTTGTAAATTAGGGTTCGGTTAGTGTTTGAAATCGAGTTTTCAAACCGTAAAAACGTGATATAAACATCCTAATCCGTGTTTTTGAGCAAAAAACTATATGTTTCTGATTACTAACAACGTCTAATATCAAAGTATGTTTTTGGATCATTTTAAAAGTTTTTGCATGTTTAGTTATCATTTTTACTAATAATAATATGTTCTTATGATTATAACAAGCGTGCCCAAAGTTAAATCTCGGTCCCAAATTTAGTCATGGTTCGGTTTTTGGCGAGAAAAATAGTTCGGGTTTGATAAACAACGAAAAGTGAGTGTTTTTCAGCTATTTTTTGTAAATTAAGAAAATCATACTGACTCGTTGTAAAAATCCAAAATATTTTCTCGAATTGCTTAAAACATCTTATACTTTTTTGGCTTGACTGACGATACAATGCTTGTTTTGGTTCTTACGATTGGGTTTAAGTTACAGTGTATCATTAAACGAAAATCTTTTCGTTTAAGTGGTTTTTGCACATACTATGGCTATAATATAAATATGTTTTTGGATCATTTTAAAAGTTTTTGCATGTTTAGTTATCATTTTTACTAATAATAATATGTTCTTATGATTATAACAAGCGTGCCCAAAGTTAAATCTCGGTCCCAAATTTAGTCATGGTTCGGTTTTTGGCGAGAAAAATAGTTCGGGTTTGATAAACAACGAAAAGTGAGTGTTTTTCAGCTATTTTTTGTAAATTAAGAAAATCGTACTGACTCGTTGTAAAAATCCAAAATATTTTCTCGAATTGCTTAAAACATCTTATACTTTTTTGGCTTGACTGACGATACAATGCTTGTTTTGGTTCTTACGATTGGGTTTAAGTTACAGTGTATCATTAAACGAAAATCTTTTCGTTTAAGTGGTTTTGCACATACTATGGCTATAATATAAATATGTTAGCTGTTATAATAAATATATCACTTGTATATGCCCCCCGATATATCTGGTCATAATCAGTATCGTTCGGTGAATCGTTTACTCGATACGAAATAACCGGTTAACTGTTTACCCATTACGTAGCCATTAAGGTGTACCTCGTTTTGTCATGAATGTCACACACAAAGTCTCACCTTGCTCAGGCAGAGCTTTTAGATTCGTGTATGAAAGCTTCGTTGGATCGAACAGGGTATCGTTATGACTACTCGAGGTATTATATTAACACCTTAGTGTAATAAAGTGAGAGAGTAGTGATGTTAAAATGAAGAAAGAATGAAGGCCTTGTTCCCTCCTTTTTATAGTTGATTTCGGAATTGGTCGCATATCGCGATGGCTTAAAAGGAGGGTCATCGTGTAGCGCGACTAGCTTATAAGGTTGCCTAGTCAGACCTAGCTATGCCATGTGGCGAGAAACATGTCACATTTGTGTAGCGGCCACGTTGAATATCGTGATGGGTCATTTAAAGACCCGTCGCGTAACGCTTTGAACACAAAAACTTTTCCAGGATAATTACAAGCCATTGCGTATCGCGACGGGCTATATATTTGTCCATCGCGTAGCATGATCACCAACGTGCGAAGTGTGCCATCAAAGCACCACATTGCGCCCATCTCACTTCGCCTGTGAGCGTTCATTAGGACCACTGAGTGTGTTTTGTCATATAAGAATATTATAATGTGAGCTATATTCCTTATATAGAGTTTACAAGTTTACAAGTTTTTCTTCCTAAAATGCACGTTAATTATACAACCCAAAAAACGTGGTTGTTCTAAAAGGCTTAATTTGGGTCGTGGACTCATGGGCTTATTTACGTTAATCTTACTGTTTCATATTTTAGCTGTGACATCCTCGAATTTTTCCGTTTCATTGTACCCAACCCATTCGATAATCCGGGTACCGAATTGTCAGTAAAAGTGTATTTTATCCATTAATCATGAGTTAGTATTGTTACAACTCGTTAAGCTATCTTAAAAATCAAGTTTTAGCAATTCGAATCAAAGTTACAAACTATAGGGGCTGACTATGTCAAAAACAGAACTTCAACAGGATACCACCTCGCCGCGCCACGCGACGAGGGTGGCTGTTGTGGCTACGTGACGCAACCAGGCTGCACCAGCAGCTGGTTCGTTGCTCTTCGAAGATCAGCTCGTTTAAACTATTCTTCAGCTCGTTGATGGTTTAATCTTTATCCTAAGAGTATTATAATTCAAATTTAAGTTTCTAGAATGATCTTATATAAACTCATATCATGAAACATCAGTCTGTATCCCGGATTTGCAAGGTTTTATCTCTAATTTGTGTTTTATCTTATTCATTAAGTTTCAAGTAAGTTATCTCTCAATCTAGGATACACACGAACTAGATTCGTTTTTATATATAAACTAACGATTATTATTATTATTTCTTGCCTCACAACTCATCTGCTCTCATTCTCTTTCACGATTTTTAGCATAATCTAGGTGTTTTTCAAGAGTTGACCATACAAAGTCAAACGAGCCTCTTTAATCATAATCATCTAGTTCTAGTTCGAATTCCGGGTAGGCTCACATCAAAGTTGTTCTAATTCATCATAGAATCAAAATCCCTCATTCAATTTTAAAATATTGAGTGATTATCATGTTCAATTTAATCAAATTCGTTTTTAGGGTCTAGGTTAAGTTAAATTTGGGGATTTTGCAATTAACGTATGTTCTAGTCAAAATTAGTTATCAGTACATAAGACTTTTATGTTTATTTTTTAGTTTTACATATGACGGACCAGAACCCAAACCCATTTTTACTGTTTAGATTCGGATCCGCATAAGCTCGCTTAAAACTTGTTTTCATCATAACTCATAAACTGTAAATAATTTTAATACGATTCCAGTTGGAGTATTCTCGGTTTAATCATATTTTCATGTATTAAATTTATAGGCTGTTTCATGTCAGATCAATTAGCTCGCTTATTTTCTTTCGCTCGCCAACGTTCTAAGTGAATAATTCGCACCCCTCTTTTACATTTTGGGCGTAACATGCGTACCATACTCATCAAAGATATTTAATAATTTACATCTGTATCTTATTAACCACAATTCTATACTATGTGTTTATTGATTTATTGCTCATCAATGATGCGCTACTTGGTTATGTGTTTATTTTTATTGTTTGGCGGTTGGGCCACTTCATCCTCGTCTAGTATGCATACATTTCCCTAGTAAGATGTTATGTATCATTAATGTTGTAATTGTTTATAATCACATACGAATTGTTTGTTTTACAATATTACTTGTGTATTGCTCACTCAACTTTATGTTGATCAAACTCTATTTTTACGCATGCTACAGGCTTTCTAGTTTTGGATGAAGGAAGTTTGAAGGAAGTTTTGAAGCAAGTAGATGATACCTTTAGGATATCAATGAACATTTATCTAAAGTTTATATATGTTAAATTTTGTTAAGTTTGGATTGTGTGATGCACTTGAATATTTAAATTAAATAACTACTTTAATGCCACTATCTTAATGTTAGTGTCTTGTGAACTACTGTGCAATCAGTTACGCATCACCATTCCGTCGTAGGTTGGGATGTGACATTAGCTTGATCTTTAAGAAAATGTTAGGCTCCATATTTTTCTTTTTAAAAGTTACTATAGAGAAGAAAACTCTACATGACCGTACTTTGATTTGAAAATCTTATAGCAACTGGTTTTTTACACTTTACCGATTTTCTATTACCCCAAATGACAACCATAGTTTAAAAATATTATACTTGTTGGTTTGGGGTAATAAAGCGGGCTCTATTACCCCAAATCGAGTTTTTATATGCTCAACTTCACTTAATACAACGCGACAATACGCATTATCTCTCATAAATGAATTAAATGCACATAGAACTTGCTATGAATATAAAAAGAAGTAATCACTTATAATTTTGTGTCAATCAAATCATTTAGATACAAACTACTCAACAACATGAATCAAATGCTAGGATTTGCAAGGTAAGTTTAATATATTTTTTTATACTAATTTTAATTTTCTGAATATCATCCGCTTGAATAAGATCCTCTTTGATGTTTGCACATGGTTTTCATCGTGCCTTTAATTGTACCAAATGCACGCTAATTATACAGCATAAAACGGCTAGCCAAACCAGGAAACGACTAGGTCACTGGTTTGATTCCCCACGTTTGAGCGGTTTAGGTCTAACCGGACGATTATCATTACGATTTTTTTAATTTATTTATACGAGAAGGTGACGGTGTAGATTTTATTGATGGTTTTTGTGGGGCACCCGCACAAGGAGGATAAACTGAAAGTAGGGACGAGCTTACAAATCATTATTTATAAAAAACACTTGGTACCGGTACTGAAAATGCTCGGTTCGGTAACGTAGGTAAAAATTTAGTATGTACGGTACCAATCCCTATTTTCTTAAAATTTTGGTACCGATACCAAAATAATCATTTTGGTACCGGTTTAACACCGATACTCAGTATCATTTGCTTATCCCTGGCTGAAAATTTGTTAGGCTTGTGAAATTAATGGGTTTATGCTAAGTTTGTTGGTTAAAGCTGTCTTCAAGTATTTTTCCTTTCTTTTTTCAAAAGCAATGATATTTCTTTTTGTTATTTTAAAATTAATAAATATAATACTAAAATTCAATTCTTAGATTTGTGTTTTTCTATTTTCATAATTACTTTTATTTACTTTTATGCAAGAGTTTTATTTGTAGATTTTGTGTTTTTCTATTTGTATAATTAGATTTATGTAAGATTTTTAATACTTCCAATATACAAATTTATTCTTTATATATTTTTGGTTTCTAAAAAAACAACTTTTACTTCATCTTGTTCTTTAATCCAGTTAAACCGATCCTGTCGGTTCAACCTAAAAATCAGTAAAACATTCGATTATATGTCCTAATTCTAAAAACATTACTTCTACAAACAAATTTTATATCTTTACTGTCACATGTTAATTCAAGCCCTTGCTGGTTTAACTATTGTGTCTTCCTCTCTCAGATTTCGTCACAAGCAAGAGGTCGGGAAAACAGAAAAAACACATGCTCATCCTCCAAAAGATGTAACCATCATATCGTCCCATGCCAACAAGTTTGACCTTAATTTAGAGCCTTTGAATGAACATGATGAGTTCCATTCAAATCCTAGTTATGCTGAGGGTCACTTGGAGGCTCAAGGAAACAAAGAGTCCTCAAAGAAGCGTAAGCTTAACAAGGTATCTAAAATAAGTATTTCAACAATGTGGTTCTTAAATAATTAGGCAAATGATATTTAACCTCTTATGCTTTTATAGATTGAAGTGGTTTCAATAAATGGAATGAATAGCAATCATCATGTCCTTGAACCAAGTTTCAAGAGTGCATCATCACAATTTCAGGAGGAACCGAACCATGGACCGGCCACTAAAGCTGGACTTGAACGTGAGCTAAAGTTGATGTTAATGGGATGTGTCAATTGCTACCTTTATGTGATGGTGTGCGGTGATAACTACAAGTGCCCTAGATGTTGTAAGAGTGATGGTTTGCTTGAAGTGGTCCCTAATATATAATCCAGTGAAAAGAGAGAAGATTATGTAGTTTGAATAATAAGTTTTATAGACATGGGTTTGTTTGTTAATTAGGACAAAAAATTACTGGGTTTGTTTCATAAGTAAGATTTCTTCTTCTTTTTTTTTTAAATGAGAAAATATTGATCCTTTTATATATAACATAAACCGAACTACATCTGGATAATGGGTAAGCGAGCAACAAGTTGCGCCGCTATCCCCTTTTGAATCGCAAAGCCTATTCTACTAAATATAAATCCTTGGTTCCTCGGGCTCTGCGAGTCACTGTGGACCACCTTCTGCACCCGCTCCAAGAAGCGAACCGCCTCGGGAGCTAGGAATTCAAAAGTGTCGAAGGCAAATGGAATGAACACGTGCTGATTCTCCAAACACAATGTCTCATGCTTAGCAACCTTCCTAGACTCCGCTCTCAAAACCGCCTGTCCCGGTACGAAGCCACTGTATCTCAGCCCCACCAACGGGGACATCCCAGTGAGGTCAACACACGCATGCTTACCTCCTGCCCAGCCAAACACAAGAACATCCGCAGGACGCAGGGTAGATCTTCCCTCAGGCGGATCAGTCAAAACGTTAACAGGTGCCTCTTTCTTGGCTGAGATCCCGGCACGTCTAAGCAGATCCCATAACACATCTCTAACCCGGTCATGACGATACTTGAATCCCGGCAATTCCTTACAGTGGAGGGCATGCTCACCGAATCTATCCAAACAAGCTTTTTTTCTTAGTTTTTTTTTTATTGATTGGAAAAGTTGTTTCTTGACAAAAGTTATAATGTAATTAATCTCTTATTACCCAAAACAGGTTTAAGTTATTTAAATGAAAAACATAATACCATGAGCGCTTAAAATGTTACAGGTGTAAGAGTGGGGTGCGGCCATGCGGGCATCGTTATAGAATTTCTCTATTAAATATATGTAGGATAAATTCTTATAGATCCCATGAATTTTTGACACCGGCCTAGTTGAATATTAATCTTGTTCCCAAGAAAATTTGTTTAAAGTTTTAAAGTTTTACAAATATAAACCTTTTGTAAAGCAATTAATTTTGATACCTAAACCCATTTTAAAACTTTTATTTAGGTAGTTCAACTACTCAAGCCAAAAATATGTACAACACCACAAATAACTATTGATTTCAGACCGCAAATCCGCTACTTGAAATGCATTTTTTCAATTACTTTCAAGGGATTAGTTATTAGTTGATTGTTAATTGAAAACTATTTTGAATTGTTTGTTAATTGTTCTAGTCTATAGATGATTTATGATCATTCGATTAAAGTCGTTTGGTAATCTAGCTTTGAATCAATAACATGTCTAACTAATTAAAAGTTAGTATTTGAACCATTTAGAGTTTTTTACTAGAATAGGGATTGTGAAACTTACACATTAAAGAAAAAGAAATGAGAGGGAATGATAAGAAAGGGAAGAGAATGGAATGAAATTTTTTTTAATTAGGTGTGTTCTTGAGTTGGAAGGAAATTAGAGGAAAGGAAATGATATATGTTAAAAAATAGTTATCCTTAGTAATCATCCCATTTTTGGGAGGATAACTTATTGGGAAAATACATTAATTTAATCATTCCTAACTCCTCCTACTCCTTTCCTTTCCATCCTAAAAAAACTCAAGAACACCCATTTTTTAACTATCCTTAGTTTTCCTTTCCTTTCCCTCCTTTAAAAAAACTCAAGAACATGACGTAAGAGGTTGCATAAGTCATTAAGAGAGATAACCAAACAGACTCTACCTCTAACTTATTGAGATATAGCCTCTTAATAGAATCATTAAAAGGATATAAGCAGCCCATAAATATTGCTTTGGCTTGAATCAGCAAGTAACACTCTAATTATTTGGTTATGCTACTCTTCCTGTACACTAACAAACATTTAATATTTTGTGCATGAGACAAGAGTAGCATTTTTATTATAATATTTAATTTTGTATAACCTATTATTAATATATAATTTAACGTTTCTCTAATAATTATGTATATTTAATAAAAAATTAAATATATCCAAGATATCTTATTACAAATAACAGAATTCACATTGAATTACAAAATAAATAAATAAATTTATATAATAACAGTACATGTTATTTGAATAATTATTTATAAATTAAATAAGATGTATTGGATTTTAATAATTCTTATTGAATGGTATTGACAATACCGATAATAATTCATACTTATTTTATTGCCACTAGCAGTCCCCCGTTAAAAATGACTTAACGACGTTATACTTTTTTCGAATTTAAAACTAATTTTTGGGCTTTTGATCAGAAGGAGGAGACAAGTCGATTGATGTAAAACTTCGTTCGAAAAGATGCTCAAAAATGACGAAACGATGCTTCAATTCGAGTGTTTAAACTTACAATTAACACAAATCAAGCCGCTTGGATGACCATTTCAAGCTAAGTTTTACATTAATCGAGATGTATCCTCCTTTCGATCAAAAGCCTTAAAACATTAGTTTGTAATTCAGGAAAAAGTATAACACCGTTAAATCCTTTTTAATATGATACCATTTGGGGGCAATTTTTTAAATTTGGTACCACCAGTGATAATAAAGTAAATATGAATTATTATCGATCAATATCGTTCAATAGAGACTATTAAAATTTAATAAATCATTAAATAAAGATAAAGGGAAAACACTATTTATTTGAATGTAAAGAGGTTTACAGTATCAATTACAACCAAAATCATTTATTTTCTTACATTTTTAAACATGCTTTTTTTTAGCTGTTGAAAACATTTATGTTTCTCATGAGAGCATTAATTCTTTTGACAATATTTAATGCACACAATAAGTATTTAATACTAAATATAATCCATTTCAACTTAAATTGTTTTTATCACAATCACTAGCTTGGTCTAGTGATAAATATGTATGTTTTACAATTAAATAGCTATGAATTTTAGTCTTAAAACATATGGTATAATATGTGAAAAAAATATACACTCATAAATATTAAAATTATCATATATATCTAACAAATTTAAAATATCATATATGCCCTTATAAAGTTGTGAATATAACATGTGTACCCATTTCGTCGAAAACAATTTAATAAATGACCTTATTGCTCTGGTTTGATTAGATGTGATATATGGTTTAGATATTGCAGACTATTTGGTGTGGAAAACTTTCGAAGGGTTTGCAATTTCGAAGAAGTGACGAGAGACGTTTCGATTGCCTTCAACGAAAAGAAATGCCAATCGAAATTCAAAATAATAACACTGGGTATTACTAAGGTTGCAAAAGTCGCTAGGCGGACCCTATTCGGCCGACTAGGGAGTTGGGTGTACTCGGGGTACTCGAAATGGTAAATATAAAAAAATTAATTTTTGGAAATTATATATATATATATATATCAAATATCATAAGTTTACTAATTAATATTTATAACAAAATAAGTGAATATCAGTATAAATAAGATAAATACATTTTTAATACTAAATTATTCTAAAATTTGCTAATTAATAGTTAAAAAAAGGTGATATTCTTTTTTTAATATCATAGAAATATGAATTATGTTTTACTTTTAAGTAAAAATCGGCCCAAGTTGACCAACTATATGTGATTCTGACTGAGGTTGACCACATTTGATCGATTCTTATTAATTATGTGGAGTTAAAGAAACTCCACTCGACGCTATATCTTGTAGCGAGTACTTGGAAAGTACCTGGCCTTGTAAACCTACTTTTACAACATTGGTATTAACACATTATGTAATGAAAAGAATTAGAATGGTGTATTCGTTCAAAAATGGGCCCATATGAAATTTAAAAATTGAGAAAAATAAAGGTAAGACGGTCATTTATTTAACTGTTATCAATGAATTAGATATACATGATATTTTAACTATTTTATAAGGCTACATATGATATTACAACTATTTTGTAAGGGCATATACGATATTTGAAGTTTTGCATATGTATGTATGATATTTATAATGTTTGTAAAGGTATATATAAAATTAATCCTATTAATTACTATAATAAACAATAGTTATAGTTAATATACGTAATTATAAAGTTATTGTTTATTTAAAATAAACAAATATCATAAAAAACCAACATACTTTTTTGTATTTTCTCATAAAATTTTCTCCGCTTTTATTTTTTTGCAAGTTAAAATCCCTCCACTTGATGAATATAACAAAAATATGAAATTACATATAATAGCATGTTATTGATTATTACATAATAAAAAAAAATAGGCCTAACACAACTTAATAATTTTGATGAAAATGATACATTTGATCCCTCTTGAAACCATAAGAACTCAAACAGTTCAATTTTTTCAACAGGGATGCTCCCACCCCAAATCACAGGGACTCAAAATGCAGTAATCATTGATTGAAAAACAATAATAGCATTCATTGTAATTAATAAAACATTGATATACATTTTATTAAATAGAAAATGATACTTTTGATAAAAATAAATTTTCCCTTTCTCTCTATATTTAATGTGATTTTAAATTATCCTCTTATAGGAGTTCTTTATTTTCTTTAGTTTCTCAATGAACTCTTATATATATATATATATATATATATATATATATATATATATATATATAGAGAGAGAGAGAGAGAGAGAGAGAGAAGTTTCCTAAAGAGTGTAGGAAGCCACCACAAGTTGACATGTTGCATGGAACATATAAAAACATTATGATTTTTTTAGAATAACCTCACCACACACACACACACACACACACACATATATATAGGAGAGTTATTCTAAAAAAGAAGTAGTTTTCTAGGAAGACTGGGAATAAATCTTAGCCGTTAGACCATGTTAATCGATGGCTGATATTTAAAATTACCAAAAACCGACATAGTTTCCTAGAAGTGATTTTTAACCATAGATTGTAATGTCACATGCCAAAAATCTATTGGTTCTTATCATTCTTAGGAAACTCTTTATTTTTATTTGAACCATTATATTTATATATGTGTGTGTGTGTGAGTGTGTATAGAATTAAGATCATGTGAGAACTATTTTGAAATTGTAACATCCTACTTTTGATAATAAATAAAAGGAAACTTGTTTATTAAAGATGTGTTAATATTTAATTAAGTAAATAAAATAATAGAGTGTGGGCTTGGTTAATAAAAGAATGGAATAAGGTATGGTGATGGGCCTTAGGTCCATGGGCTTGAGTGAGTATAAATACTTCTTAAACCTCCCTAAAACCCTCATTCTTATCCTCTAGCCTCCCTACACACTTAAAAACACACAAACCTCTCAAACCTTACGGCCAAGATCCAAGGTCCAAGAATCAAGCTTAGGGTTAATAGATCTTTAGCTTAGCAAGCAAGAACAAGTCCGTGATCGTATGTGAAGCAAACCGTAGCCTAAAAGACGTCAAAGGTACGCGCGTTATGTACAAAGGTTGTGTTTTTAAGAACGGTTTGCCTTAAGACTTGGTACTAAGGCAAATCGGTTATGTTTATACCATAAGAATGTAAACTTGATGTTAAAGGTGGATTTGATGAACTCGTGAGTATGTACGGTCCATATAAAACCCTAGATCTAGCTCAAACGAGTTTCAAACTAATAAAGGTTTAGACTTTATAGTTAAACGAACTAGATCTTGGTCTGGGATGAAAAGGAAAAAAGTTTAAGGATGATATAATGCTGGAATATGAGCATGGGCATCAATATACGTGTTATTAATGATATTAAAAGCTACAGTAGAACCATTCGAATAGAAATATATTCAAATGGAAAGTTTTGAGTAAAAGTGTTCGAATGAAGCATTCGAATGAGAACGGGTGCTATACGTGAAGTAACAATAATGATAAATGTGTTAAAACACTACAGCGGGTGTATTCGAACGGAAAACGGACATTCGAATGAAAAAGCATTCGAATGAATGAACATTCGATTGAAAATGAAGGAAAGAAAGAAGGAAAAAGGTGCCAACACTTTTTAAATCGAATAAAGGATCATTCGAATGGAAATCCATTCGAATAGAATATAACCATTCGAATAGAAATCCATTCGAATAGAATGGGACCATTCGAATAGAATTTGACATTCAATTAATCCAGACTTAGAAATTTCTAATGAATTTTTTAGTAAAGAACAAATAACATAAAAGCTCGACCCCATCCAGGGCTCTGCCCCTTGGACCCTGCTAAGGTATGCCGCCCCTAGAACCCCGCTACCTGGGGCACTGCCCCTGGACCCTGTTTGTGGAGGGTTTATTGAACTAGAAATATGATATGGATAGTGTAACAACTCGAATAGGTTGGGGTGTGACAGATAGGGCTAGTTAATTGATACTTGTAATTGTTATATAGTTAGCCGAGCCTAGTTAAAGAAAAAAATTTATATAAACTCAGAAAGAAACATGATCCAGGTGAGTTTCTAGCCTCATTTCCTTGTTATGTTTTCGGGGTTGTGTGCATACTCAATGTGAATGTTAATACGTTTACCTTAAGTGTAAGTGTATTTCCTAATGATATATGTGATAGTTGTATTTATGTTATGAATGGATGCATGTCGGTACGTGAACGATCTCCGGATATTGCACGTATTGTCAAGGGATATAATGTGTAGTAAGTATGTAAGAATAATGTATGTATACAAATGTAAATATTGAATGTATGAATGAAGGTTATAAATATAATGACAAGAAAGGTAAGGTATACTTGTATGGTAGAAAAGGGAACCGGACCCTAATAATATTTGAGGCAAGAGGGAACCAGACCCTAATAATACTCGAGGCAAGAGGGAACTGGACCCTAATAATATTTGAAGCAAGAAGGAACCGGGCCCTAATAATACTCGAGGAAAGTATGGATAAATGCTCTTTAAAATGTGTAAGTATCTATAGAATGAAAGTATAAAGTATGAATGAAAGTATGTATGTATATATGCATGAATAAAGTATAAAGAAAGTAATATGTTTCTTCGGATACATATGAGTAAGTTGGTGAACGTATTGTATGTTGCTTGATTAACTAGAACTCACTCAGCGTAGCTGACTTTTAGTATGCACGGAGATGAGTAGGATGAGGCGGCTGGCTTGAGGAGGACACATGGCAGAAGAATAAGAAGCTGGCATCCGAAGACTTGTGTTGTATTTATGAATGATGTTTTATTATGAAAGACAAAAGATGTTTGTTTAAGACAACTTTTTGAAATGATATGAAATGTTTTTTGAAAGTTTTATATTCCGCGAAAGTTTTAATTAACTCTGATATTTAGAACTGTGTTTATGAGTAAATCCAACGCCAAAGTAGGGCACCAGGATCGGGGCCTTACAGAAATTGAGAACTTTGAGAACAATTTAAGACCACAAAAAAAACAGGGAAACCATAAAAAATATCAACGTATGGCCTCTTAAATAGTCGTGTGGATAGTTGGTTTTGAATAAGGGTTAAATGTGTAACTATTATATAAATAAACAAAAGTTGATGAAAGTTGCAGTACCAACTTGTAAATATCAAATATAAAAGCTTGTAGACGTTAGTAATATTAGCGTTCAAATATGAAACTTTTTCTCATAATCCAAAAGCTTCAAGCTCATACAACAAAACAAAGATTTTTATTGAATATGGGTTTTTTCTTAAAAATTTGAAGCCAGAAGCTTCTAAAAGTTCTCTACCAAACATACCCTTAATGTATGAGCAACTTCAATAGCATCCAAGTCGTCCACACAAATTCACGCTTAAAATTAAAGTATAATTAAAATAAAAGTTATAAAAGGTATGAGGAATTCCAAGAAACGATCGTTTTTCATGTGAATAAGACTTTGTAAAATTAAAATTTTGAAAAATAAATTATTGTATTATACAAACGGGTCTTGAACCCAAAACCTCATTTTTTTAAATGAAAGATGCTTACCAACTCTACTTAAGTGATAATTATGCAGGATTTTTTTTACATAACATATATAAATATGGATTCTTTTCAAGTATAACCAAAATTATATTTAATTGTTGATCTTTCCATAATTTACAATATAGAAATTGTATAATATTCAACCGATTTATATCATTTTCACCTTATTTTTATTGACCAAAATCAAATAACTATTATGTTTTAATTAAATTTAACTATGTGAAATTATCCTTTCTTAAAAATATGACATTTACAATTCATTAAAATATATAACATACAAACACACACACACACATATATGTGTGTGTGTGTGTGTGGGAAAAGTGAATATAGGCTGTTAGGCATGTAAGCTTACATGTGAAACCATCAAAACTACGTCGTTTTGAATAAGAGTTTCCAAAAATAATTGATTTTATTATTCTTAATTTCTATTTATTTCCATTAATATAGGAAATTTTAACAATATGCCTAATTCTAAGTCTTCGTGTTCTCGTTATGACTAATACTGCCAATGAAAACATTAAATTGTGTTTTTTAATTATGTATTATTTCGACTAGAATTCAACAATTTTGATCATTTTTTTATTATCATTAATTATTTTAGCATGAAGAAACTAAATTGTAAAATTCTTATGTTCACAAGTAACTTATAAGATGATTATTTTTAATATCAACTTACTGAAAGCATAAATATACAAAACGTTGTTATGAATAAAAGTGATACAGTTTCATTTAGATACTAGTAATGTTTAGTGACAACCACAATTTAAAATTTTGAAAAATGTGATGATGTTTATGATCAATAATGATGAAGCTGATTTGTTAGAGATGATTCTTTTGAGGACGATGATTCAAGTTAGAGAGATAATGTTTTCTATCATTAAAAAAATAACATTTTTTTATATAAATGAAAGTAAATAAAATCAGCTTCATCATTATTGATCATAAACATCATCACATTTTTCAAAATTTTAAATTGTGGTTGTCACTAAACATTTCTAGTATCTAAATGAAAAAGGTGCCAACACTTGATGAAGCTAATTTGTTAGAGAATAAAATCAATTATTTTTGAAAACTTTTATTCAAAACGACGTAGTTTTGATGGTTTTACATGTAAGCTTACATGCCTAACAGCCCCATATTCACTATCCTATATATATATATATATATATATATATATATATATATGGTGGAGTTAAAATAAAAAGTGAAGTGTGTCTAAGAAGTGTAAAAAGTAATCTGATGCGTTAGATATGTTGATCTAACGGTGGATATGGTAAGTGTGTTTATTATGCGGTGTGTTTTATTTAGTTGCGGCGTGTCTATTGTGCAGTGTGTTCTATTAGATTTAAGGGTGAAAACACATTTTATACACTTCTTAGGAAAAATGTACTTCTTAATATAACTTTGCTCTATATATATATTATGTTCTCTTTATTTTTCGCCCGTAATAACATGAGTAAGTAACCAAGTTAGAGTTTAAAAATAGGGAAATAACCACATATACCCTCAAGGCCTCTCGCGACCAATGTCTTATATATCAATATATACAATTATGGAATTAACTTACAGATCTAGTCCTCAAATTATAGGGGAGTTCACGGTTAGATTTAAAACCGTGAAACCGCTCAACCAGTCATCACTTTGGTTCCATGATCGGGTTTTTTCTTAACTTCCGGCCGATTAGTATCAAAAATTTCAAAACATAGGTGTTGTTTGTTTTTCTGAAAAAGTCTTTGCAACCTCTTTTGTTTGCACCACGCAAACCAAGCGCATACATTGCCCTCTGCAGACTGTTTGTTTTCTCGAAGACGTTTCATTAAAAAACGTCTGCGCAAACTCTTGTTGGTGCAAACATGGCCCATACACTTCCATGATCTTCTAAGGTTTGCAGAGGGTTAAAACACTACACCCTACCAACACACAATGTCCACCACCACCCACCGTTCGCCGCCACCACCACCATCCACCACCCACCACCACCATCCACTACCCACCCACAATTCACCACCACCTCCCACCGTTCATCACCACCACCGTCCACCCCCCATCACCCACCCACCATCCGCTAGAGGTGGTCAAAAAAACCGGTTACGGAACCGGTTTGGCCGGTTTAACCGAAAACCGGTTTTTTAAAAACCGGTTTTTTTAAAAACCGGTTTGACCGGTTTACGTAACCGGTTTACGTATCGGTTATAAGTTTTGGACCCAAAACCGGTTTTATAACCGGTTATAAAAAAAACCGGTTTTTTTTAATAACCGGTTATTAAAAAACCGGTTAACCGGTTTTTAAAATAACCGGTTATTACCGTTATAAAAAAAACCGGTTAACCGGTTTTTTAATAACCGGTTAACCGGTTTAACCGGTTTTCGAACGTTACCAAACGGCCTTATAGCCGTTTTTTTTGTGTTTTTGACCGTTTTTTAGCCGTTTTTTTTTGGTTTTTTTACCATTTTACCCCCACAAACATCTATATATAGTTTAGGTTGGGTATTGGTTAGATCACACTTGATTATACAACTCCAAAAGCTCTAAACGTTTATTTCATACGCGATTATACAACTCCAAACGCTCTTCTTTCGTAGTCGTTTATTTCATACTCGAGTATACCACTCTTAATTCGTAGTCGATTATCATGGCCTCCCAAAGTGCTGCTTCATCGGTCAACATGGGTGCCTCGAACACGGGAGAAACCGTCGTTCGGGTCATCCCCACGAAACGAAACCAAGATATTTGGCAACATTTCGACCTATGCGAAATGTCTAACGGAACCCAAAAAGCTAGATGCAAACATTGTTTGAAGTTTTATAACAAAGAAGCAAACTCCAGTTTAAGAGCTCATGTAGAAAAGCCCTCTTGCAAGGTCTTGAAGGACGAATCCGGAAGTAGTTCGCAGCCGGAGATGACGAATCAAGGAACGGTGTTTACGTACGACCTTGAAGCGGTACGTCAACAGTTTGGCAACTTTGTGATTCAACAATCACTTCCTTTCAACCACTTCGACAACCCTCAATTCACGCAGATGATGCAAACGTATGTTCAACCACGCTACCAACACGTAAGTCGTTCGACCCTTAGAAGAGATATGCTTAAAGCATGGAAAAACGCTAAATCCGAACTAATTTCATACTTTTCAAACTTACAAACTGGTGTGAACTTAACCACGGATGTGTGGTCGGTACCTAATGGTTCGCCCGACTCATACATTTGTGTGACGGCTCATTGGGTTGACCCCCGGTCGTGGCAAATGATGAAACGAACCGTTGCGTTTCAATTGTTTGATTACCCGCACACGGGTAGAAATATTTTTAAACTCTTGGATAAAGTCATTCGACAATACAAGATTGAAGATAAAATCTTTTCAATATCGTTTGATAACGCGTCCAACAATACGGCCGCGGTTGGCCATTTAAAATTAAAGTATAAACCTATCTGTGATGGAGCGTTTTTTCATAGCCGATGCATTGCACATATTATCAACTTGGCCGTGCAAGATGGGTTAAACGTGATCGAAACGCAAAGAAACAATTTTAAAAGAATGTTACGAGATGTTTTTAGCAACAATTCAACATTTTCAAGATACAAAAAATTTTGTGAAGAAGCTAACTGTCAATGGTTGGGGCCTAACTGGGATTGTCCAACAAGATGGAACTCGACTTGTGAAATGTTTGAGAAAGCCATCCAACAAAAACAATCGTTAATTGCGTTTCATCAAATTTTGTCAAATAGGGGTAAATGTGCACCGTACGATCCTAGAAACTGGTTATTGATTGAGATCGTTACGGAGGTTCTTCAAATTTTTAAATCTTGCACAAGTAGTTTATCCGGGGTTTACTATCCAACAAGCCCCATTGCTTTACCAAAAATTGCTGTCATGTGCACAAAGTTGAGTGACCTTCATTGTAGGGGTGCACCTTATTTTGATATGGGTGTAAAAATGAAAGAAAAATTTAAAAAATATTTTCAAGAACTACCCGCTGTTTTGACCTGTGCTGCTGCGTTAAACCCTTGCATCAATGTTGGTGGTGTTGAAGCTTTAATAGAAAAAATTTGTGATGAGCTAGGGTTAAACGACGATCAAAACCCCTATTATAGCCAAACTTTAAAGAATGATTTCAACACCACCTTGGCAAACATGTATGATGTTTACCTTACAAGATACGGGTCGTCTTCCCAAATTCATGACTCGTTAAGAGCTGTTGCCCAATCCCAATCCCAAACCGACCTTGAAATGGGGATGTACTACATGATTTGGGAAGACGCCGGTAAACGTCAAAGGGTAAACACCCCAAGCAGTGAACTTGGAAGGTATGGTGGTACCAACTTTGTGAAACACATGACTCCGGATGAATTTAGAAGTCTTGATTTGCTGGCTTGGTGGAGAGGTAAGGAGGATGAGTTTCCGATCCTCGCCGCCATGGCCAAAGATTTACTAACGGTCCAAGCTTCCACGGTAGCTTCGGAGTCTGCTTTTTCTGTTTCTGGCAGGGTTATATCGATTAGGAGGACTCGACTCACTCCACCAGCTGTAGAGATGTCGATTTGCTACAAGGATTACTTGGACTCTTTAGACAGGGCACAACATCAACGCTCACTCGAGGGGGAAATGGACTATGAGGCGGCCTTGTATGAAGACGAGGTCAATCAAGGACACACTCAACCAATGACCGATGAAGAAGCCGCGTACGACGATTACCTAAGGAATAGCTCGGGATCGGGTAGCGAAGAAAATGAGTAACAAACATCAACTTGTTAATGTAATCGTGTCTAAACATTCTTTAATGTTTGTATTTTTGAGTTACGAATATGCGATAACGATTTAATGTTTGTATTTTTAATGTAAAAGCTATAAATGAAAGTTATGTGTTTTTAATCTTCCAAGCAAAGAATGCTAACAACGAAACCCTAAACCCTAAAGCAAAAAAAAAAAAAAAAAAAAAAAAAAAAAAAACAACCAGTTAACCGGTTAGACCGGTTTTTAAAAACCGGTTATAAAAAAACCGGTTTAATAACCGGTTCTAACCGGTTTCTAAACCGGTCCAAACCGGTTTGGCCGGTTTGAGTTTTCAGCAATAATAACCGGTTAATAACCGGTCCGGTTATTAACCGAACCGGTTTTTTTCTGGATAAAAAAAACCGGTCCGGTTAAAAACCGAACCGGTTTTTTCAAAAAAACCGATTTGTGCACCTCTACCATCCGCCACCACCATCGTCCACCACCCACCACCCACTGTCCGCCACCACCCACCGTTGTAAGGTCCCGATGCCCTACTTTAGGGTTGGATTTACTCATAAACACTTTTCTAAATATCATAGTTAAATTAAACTTTCACGGAATAATAAAAATTCAAACATTCATTACAAAACATTCATAACTTGTCTTTAAAACATAACTTAAAATATTTTATTTAAACATCATGACAGATTTTCAGATGTCAGCCTCTTCAATTCCTGCCATGTGTCTCCCTCAAGCTAGCTGCTTCAGTCTATTTACCTGCGTGCATACTAAAAGTCAGCTATGCTGAGTGAGTTTTAGTTAATCAGGCCACATACAATACATTCACATACTTACACATATATGTATCTGAATATACATATAAAATACTTAGCTTGATACCTTTCTTACATACTTTCATTCTTTCTTTCATACGTACATTCATATATATTTTAAGAGTATTTCGCCCTATAACATTCGCAGATTTTATTAGGATCTATTCCCCACATTCGCAGATAATATTAGGTCTGTTCCCTCACAGATATTATTAGGGTTTGTTCCCTTCATTCGCAGATATTATTAGGGTATGTTCCCTACATTCGCAAATATTATTAGGGTATGTTCCCTACATTCATACAACCATACTTCCATACTATCATTCATATCCTGCTTTATCATTCATACATTCTTTATGCACAATTACATATTCTAACACTTACCTTTCTTGGCGATACGTGCAATATCCGAAGATAGTTCATGTGCTGATAAGCAATCATTCATAACTTCGATAACTATCACATATATCATATATGGCATACACTTACCACTTAAGGTAAGTGTATTAACTATTCACATCGAGTATGCACACAGCCCCGAAAACATAACAAGGAAATGGGGCTAAAACTCACCTGTAGATGATTCTTCTCAGAGTTTACTGTTATGCCCTTCCTAAGCTGTGCACGGCTAACTGTTTATTAATAATAGTATCAATTTACTACTTCTAGCTATACCATACTTCTAAGTTATTGTAACCGCTAGCTACAGGGGTCCGGGGGCAACACCACTGGCAGCAGGGTTCTAGGGGCGGCAGCCCCTAGCGGGGTCCAAGGGGCAGAGCCCCTGGCTGGAGTTAAGCTTTCATTATTAATTATTTCATATTTCATTCAAGTCCGTGTCTATCATTTACCTACGTATACGTTGTTTTCGTTTATTTTTGTAAATCAATAACAAGCCCGTATAACTCACTATGGGCGTATAAGTTCAGTCCCAGCGTGTAAGTTCTTTCAGCGTATAAGTCATACATACACGACACATACATATACGTTACATACATATATGTTTCATTCATATACGTTACATACATGCATATACGTTTATGCACATATACGGGCATGCACATACATATACGCTGCCTGCATACATACATGTTTGTGCACATATACGGGCATACACATAAATATACGGACATACATATACGCTGCTCCAATATATACGTGCCTAACATATACGGCGTATATACTTATACGTCATATACGTCCTTTTCAGCTCTTAAACACGCGTTTTTGGGGTATTTCTTCGATTCCGACAACGTCAGCCGCCGTTAACCACCATGGTTGATCGGGGTTTGATCGTTTATAGTCTGGGTAGCTTCGGGGTGTCCAGATCTGAGCTAAGGTGGTCCTTAAGCTCGTTTTTGGTTGATTAAACGACTCATACGGCATCCCGGGGCTGCGGTGTCGGGTTATAATATATTGGTACAGCGGAGATAAACCTTTTCTTACCTTCGGTTGGTCTCGGATCGTTGAATATATTAAAGTAGAGAGCGTTTGGCTTAAGTATGTATTTTTGAAGGTGTAGGCTATAGTGTAGAGATAGATGGAAATGGAAATGATTAAGGTTTAAGGGTATTTATACTCCCTTAAGCCAATGGACTTAAGGCTCATCTTTCCTTTTTAGTCCATCTTTAATTCCATTGAATTAGCCTACTTAACCTTTCACCTTTATTATTTTATTATTTCTCTACTAACTCAAGTAAACTTTTCTATCATAAGTAAATAATATATTAAATATTATTTTTAGAAATCTCGGGATGTTACAACCGTCCACCACCACCACTGTCCGTGCACCACCCACGACCACCTCCACCACCGCCTTCTACCACCACCACCCACCACTACCATTATCACCATCCAGCAGCACCACCACCCACTACCACAATTCGTACACCACCACTAGTTTATTTTAGCAGTCTATACTCGTTAAAATACAAACAGTCTTTTTCTTGCAGACTGCAGAGGTTTGGTCCAGCTCTTTTTCTACAGATGTCTGTAGATATGGTCCGCAGACTGCATACATTTTACTTCTTAAAAAATAAACTACACCATAGTGAACGGTTTGATGTGCAGTTTGTATTGAAAACCAACCGTATAAACCGAACCAGACCTTGAGATTTAATTTTTAAATTTTTAATATAAGGATATATTTAATTCTTTATAATAGATAATAATATCGGGCTTAATTAGTTAAATTTAATCTTGTCAAAACACATTTTAACTTGCTAGCAAACTAGAGATTACCTATTATCGTTACAATTCAATTATGAAACATATTGTAATTAGAAATCATAACTAACTCTCATCAACTTATTAATATTGGTCCTTCCAGTTTACCAACTTACTCTTGACTAAGTTTTGATAGTTATATAACAATTAAGGTTTCTTTTAGCATTAGCAAACCAACAATATTTGGAGATGGTTCGAATTAATCGCTCATGACGTTAAAATTTAGAAAAATAATAATCTAGTATAAAACATCATAATGTCAACTCTGATAAGTCAACATATGTTTCATTGGTTTCACTGCCTGATGGCATGATGTTAAAGAAACACAAATATTAATGAAAGAAACATCTATATATTATATCTTAATCCCAGTACAATCATGAATTAAATTTAAATTCAACCAATTATATAGTTAACAAAAGGCAGAAATATTTCATCTTGCCATTTATTCAAGAATTAAACAAAGAAATTACTCATCATTAAACTAATCAGATCCTGCCTCAAAGCCCAGCCTTTATCTTCTGAATAGTGTAAACATCTGTCTTAAAAGACAAAGCCAATACCTCATCATCAATAGTACTATTAAAAACCGAGTTCGGAACCGAAACAGTTCCCGCGTTAGCACTACCAAGCGCGGACACTGCGAACGCTTCATACTTTTTATCACTATTATACTGAAAGTGTACAAGTCCTTTTGGGAACACAAAAATATCACCCGTTTGAAGAGTCTGTGTGAAAAGTTAATTAGTGGTATCAACGAACCCGACTTCTAAAGTACCGTCGATAAGGAACAAAAGTTCGGATGCTCGTGGGTGCGTATGGGGAGGGTTCACTGAGTTAGGTGGGAAATCTAGAACCGCATAGGACACACTTTGACCGTTTAGAGCCGGGAATTCAGCCATGCTTGCTTTTAAAACTTTGAAAGATTTAGGCACAGGGGCATCTAGTAACACCCGCATGCCGGTATATGTGAAAAAGTTCCCATCAACGGTTGTCTTGCCTGGTGGAAGTATGAAATCGGAGAGAATGTCGGGATCACCAGCAGATGATTCATGGATGGCTGATAGTATTATGGCTATGATAAAGAACATGGTCTTCATGATGGCTTTTGGAAATGGGAATAGACTCTTTTTATCTTGATTGTACAATGAATTACAAAGTATTGATTTATAAGTGTGTAAGGCGGTACTGTTAAGGACTGATTGATAACTACAATGGCATTGTTTTGGAAATACAATGTTTTGTGTGTAGCACAACAATTGCCAACTGGAAGTTTACAGGACTTAGAAATTAGTATTGGATTATGATGCTTTAGAATTACAATATGATGGCTTGTGATATTAATTCTAAAGTCAATAACAAAAATCCACTACAAACATAAGCCGTTTAAAAAACAAATATATCCGCTACAAACAAGTACAAATATAAGAACAATCGTACATTCAAGTTAATTTTTACATAGACAAATGTAGTAACTTTGAGATAGCTTCAATCTTAGCGGAGTCCACTTGAATATCATTCACGTTTATGATGTGACCAAGAAATTGCACTTCGTGAAACCAAAATGGCGTACAACTTCTCAGTTCTAAGTAATTCAAGTAAGGTTCGGAGGTGAGTTTCATGATCGTCCTTAGACTTAGAGTAAATAAGTATGTCGTTGATGAATACGATAACAAAGTTATCTAAGTAAGGCTTACAAATTTGATTCATCATGTCCATAAACGCGGCTGGGGCATTAGTGAGACCAAACGGCATGACCGTGAACTCATAATGTCCATATCTTGTTTGGAACGCGGTTTTCGGAATGTCTTCGGATCGAACTTAAGTTGGTGATAGCAAGAACGCAGATCGATTTTTGAGAAATAACTTGCACCTTGGAGTTGGTCGAAAAGATCGTCGATTCGAGGGAATGGATATCGATTCTTGATAGTAACTTTGGTTAAGGCTCGGTAGTCGATACACATGCGCATTGATCCATCTTTCTTTTTGACAAAAAGAATTAGCGCTCACCATGGCGATGAACTTGGTCGGATAAAACCCTTCTTGAGTAGCTCATCAAGTTGTCTCTTTAACTCTTTCATTTCGGTCGGTGCTAAGCGATACGGAGCTTTGGCGATTGGTGCGGTTCCAGGGATAAGATCGATCCTAAATATTTTACGATTGGGAGGGATTCCAGGAAGTTCGTCGGGAAAGACATCGGAAAAGTCGGAGACAATAGGCGCGTACTTTATCTCCTTGGGTTTGGATTCTTCGGTAACGTAGGCCATGAATGATAAGCATCCTTGATTTAAACATTTGTTAGCTCTAATCATGGAAATTATGCTAACTTGGTCAGCGTCTTTGTCCCCTTCAATTCGAATGGTTCATCAGGGGCTCGAAGTTCAACAGTTTTGCTATTGTAAATGATATGAGCATGGTTGTTAGATAACCAGTCCATACCAAGTACTATATCAAAACCAGCAAGAGTCATTGGTAGTAATTGAATAGGCAAGACGTATCCAGCTAATAAGATTTTTCCGTTTTCTAGAGCTTCGGAGATATTAACAATTTCACCACTAACGATCTCGACGCTTAGAGTTTTATTTAGTTTCGTTAAAGGTTCGTTTAATAGACTACAAAAGTTATAATCTATGAAACTTAAGTTGGCACCAGAATCAAACAAAACCCTAGCATACGTGTCGTTAACTAGGAACGTACCGGTGATGGTTTCCGGCATGTCGGCCGCCTTTTTGGTGTCTAACATGAAGACTCTTGCATTGCCTTTCTTCGCCCCATTTCTTTGACCACTTCCACCCGCATCACTAGCATCGGGTTTGTTCTTGGGGCACTCAAAGCTTAGGTGACCCATTTTCTTGCAAATGTAGCAAGTCATCGTCTTCTTCCAGCAGTCGGCCGTTGCGTGGCCAGGTCTGTGACATGAGTCGCAAACGGTTGTGGTCGAAGACGGAGCAAAGTGGCAGTGACCTTTGTGGTATTTCTTACAAGTCTTGCATTGAGCGTAACTGGAATTTAATCCAGACTTTCGTTGATCTACGCCCTTGCCCTTGAATCGGGCGCTTCCTCCGGTCTTCTTGTGGTCTTGTGATGGTACCACCTTGTCATCTTCTTCTTTGTTGCGAATCATACCGCTCATCAGATATCCAGCCAACTTCATCGCAGAGTCGGTGGTTTGAGGGAGGTGAGACCTCACAATGTCGCGGATTTCCCGCGGAAGTCCCCATATGTATCGCGTAACTTTGCTGGACTTAGGGGTTACCAACTGGGGCACGATTCGGCGATACTCGTGGAACTTTGTGTTATATTCACGGAGGTTCGTTCCTACAACTCTATGATTAAGGAATTTTGTTTGGATTTGATCGGTTTCATGAATTAGGCAGAACTTTGCCATCATCGTTTCTTTAAACTCTTCCCATATCAGGTTGTATAGAACTTGCCTTCCTTTGCTCATTATCAATGTATTCCACCATTCTAGAGCCTCTCCCTTGAACAATTGAGTCGATTATTGAATCTTCTCTTGTTCGGAACATTTGCTTATTATCACTATCGACTCCATTTCTTCAAGCCACCTAACAGTCGCAATGGCGCCTTTATCGCCATAGAATTCCTTTGGTCCAAAGTTCTTAAAGTCCTTAAACGAACAACTATCAATTTTTAACTTCTTAAACTTTTGTTTAACATCAGCATCAACATTGGATTCGTGAACACACTCATCAAAATGAGACGGTTTAGGACGAGACTTAACGGACTTTCGAAATTGTTCAGCAGAATTTGTTTGCTTAGTTTGAGACCTAACATGAGATTCGGCTCTCACAGCCTCGTTTATCATCTTTTGAATTTGGTTCATGTATTTTTCAGGTATTTGTTCTTATTGTTCTTTTTCTTTATCTTTATTTGCTCGATTTTCTACTTCCTTTCGGGAAGCTTCAGCATTACTTTGTTATGACATTTTGATATTTGAATTACATTCTTTTCTTTATTCACATATTTTATTTATTCACTTATATATATATATATATATATATATATATATAAGACATATATATTATTACATTTATTCATTACATAACAAACACACACACACACACACATAAATATCTCTATATATATATATATATCACTACTTGATATATATATATATATATATATATATATATATATTTATTCTCATCCTTAGTAGAACGATTTAACGTCCTTTATTTAAACATATAAACACACAAACATTACAACCATTATAACAACACGTCATACTTTCCATCTCTTAATCTTTCATGAATTTCTTCACTATCTTGGTCATCTTATTGCATTTTCGAAGAAGCTTATCTCATGTTTTCTTTTTCTTGGCTCCATCAACGGCTACCTTCTTTCTTAGATCGTCAGTCTTATGCAAGGCACTATCAAGATGCTCTTCTAGGGACTGTGGAATCTTATTCGGGTATCCATACCGAGGCGGCGGATCAAGGTTTCCCATCATAATGATGTCGTAGTGGTTCTTGGGGTATGGTGATGATGTACCGTCAGATGGATAGTTGAAGAAAGCTTCAGCCGCTTCATTTTTCTCACGGATCTCGTTTGCTTGTTCTTCGACTGACGAAATCTTGCCTTGATACGGTGGGAAACTGGGTGGTGACTTGTTCTTGAGTTTTTGAAGATATTGCATGTAGGGATCTGAGGACCCATAGCTTAAGTTTTGTGGAAGAATGGTTGCACACATCCTTAACCTTGCGGACAGTCACAATCTGACGGTTCTTCTATTGGAGTTGTTTCCTCATCGAGTTCTTCCCTGGGGTCTTCTTCCTCTTCCGGATCTTCCTCCCATTCGGGGTCTTCTTCCTCCATCAATTTTGCAATCTCATGCACCATAGGGTGTAGACAAAAACTCTCGTATGGCATCATAACCCTCATATTTGGCTTTTGGGATTGTCCTTTTGAAGAGTTGGGATGAGAATCAACTGAGTCGAAAGCAGAGGTTCCAGTATGCCATCGCCTTTGGTTGGAGTGGCATTGCATCCAGTCGGAAGAATCAGACTCGGGTTCCTCCTTGATTTGCTTGTTGGAGATGAATGCATATGACGGATAAGGATTGGGTGGGTGATACACTGGGATATCAGACGGGTGATATGTCGAGATATCGGACGGATGATACGTCGAAATGTCGGACGGGTGATACATTGGTATACTTGATGGATGATAAGTAGAGTGTCTTGGGGGTCGTTCCTTTGCATCGGTGGATCATCTGGTAAGTTGATCGGGCATTGTTCGGTTCCAGGGAAGTATACAGGTTTGGTTCAGTCGATCGGGTGATCATGATTGAAGAAGGCTTCGTAGTAATCCTCGCTCATATTGTCCTTTGGTAGGGGTTCGGGAATTCCAGCTCTTCTTGGGTCTCTCATGAATCCATCCATAATCTTCTTGAACGAAATCTATGGGTTGAGTGGTTTAGATTGAGGAGGGATAGAAAAGGTTTACCAACCTATCTTATCCTTATTTATTTTAAATAAGTAATAAAATATTTTTCTTATTCACTTGGATCGAAGCTTAGGTATTATCTTTTAATACCTAATTCGCTAAGATCGATGGCTCTGATACCAACACTGTCACAACCCAAACCGCGGCCTAGGCGTATGACATATATGTTGGTACCACAATTGTAATCAAATCACAGTTACGTGTTTAAAGCGGAAGTTATATTTATGTGGATTAAAATATTATATTTACATTACAAAAGACGGGATTATAAAATACCCGTTAATTGTTTACAAAATATTACTTGTTCTTATAAAACCACCATTTCTATTTTAATATTAACAAAATGATCCGAGCCATCGGATATCAAATCACTTCGAGCATTCCAAGCTCCTAATCTTGATTACCTGCAAAATGTTTAGAAAATACATCAGCAACACATGCTGGTGAATAAGCTGACGCATAAAATATTTTCTTTTACTTGATTACCCCTCGAGACATAACTTAGGTCCGGCCCATCGTGGCTTAGGAATAATCAAGCTTTAAAACAAAACACAATTATAAACTTAAGTCACACACAAGACACCCCAGCAAACACCGCAGCGTTCGACATTACTTAGGTACCATATGTATGCACATGGTCAGTCTCACTCGGACGTAACTTAGGCCCGGCCCATCGTGGCGGAGGTCATGACCAGGTGTGGCGCGGTGTGCCCACCGACTTTTTACCACATATGTAAAGATCCAAACAAACGTACACGACAGCCTGAGGGCTAGCGATTACTTTTGTTTATAATGTTTTAGAGATGCGTAATCTCATGTAATTCATTTTATTTATTTGAATTGATCAAACAAGTTTATAAAGTTGGGCGTATTCACCTTTTCTTTAAATTATCAGCTTCAATACACTGATCGGGTCGGGTCTTTCCCTTTCTTTGCTATCTCGCACCTAGAGTACAAGTATAAGCTTTTATTAGTCGGATCTTTAATCCGGCTTAAGACCTCTAGTCTCTTTTTTATAATCTTTACCTCGATTATATTTTCTTTATGAACCTGTAGTTCAAAACATCTTTTCTTTACTTTAAACCTTTAGTTTAAAAGTATCTTTTCTTTCTTTTCTTTTACAAGTTTAAACCTTTTGTTTTACTTGTTTTACTTTTCTTAAACACTACGTTTCTTCTTCTTTAAGAAACGTATACATTTCTTTTACTTATTATCTAAGAAGAAGAATAATAATAATAATAATAATAATAATAACTTAGATAATATTTATAACAAAGAATCATCTCATATTATATTCACATTTCTTTTCTTTTATATTCTTTGTTACGTTTTCTTTTATTATTTTTCGAGGTCTCGAGTATATCCTCAACTTAGGATTTTAAGCCTTTAATATTTTATTATTATTTTATTCGGTCATTATGCCTACCTTGAATTGCTTATAACACCCTAGACAATCGAGCAGCACTTCGACGCCGCTTTGTTCTCTTGAACTTCTTGATCAACACTTCTTTTGACACGCGAATTGGGGCAAGTAGTTTCTTCAATCTCCTTTGGCACGTATTTCGAGGCATGCGTCGGTTCATCTTGGGATGGCACGCTCTTCAAGATAATGTCGTCGGTGTGTGACGCGGATTTCGAGGAACGTCGGGTTTTGGGCACAAAAATCAAGGTACATCGTGGCACGTTTTACGAGGTGATTTTTAGTGAGAGAGATATTTCTAGAGCGAGAGGAGAACTGAATTTTGGCATGTGAAAAAATGAGAGGCTGGAACCTACTATTTATAGACATTTCCCGGGACCCATCGCGATACGCGATGCTCCCTTGATCAGCCAGTCGCGTATCGCGACGTAGGTTTGATGAGTCACAACTAGGGTTGCCACGTGGAGGACGCAGTGCCACGTGGTCAAACGTGGAGGAGATTATGCCACGTGTGGACACGTGGTGAGACACGTGTCTCATTGTCAGACTACGTCATCGCGATACGCGATGACGCTGGCCTAAGGCCGTCGCGAAGGCAGAAGTTTTGTTTTTGGTCCTCGAGGTTTAAACTTTGACGATTTTGGTCCTTTATCTTTTTGAACTTGGTATTATTGACCCGAAACTTTCACGATGTTACAATGCATATAGAAAAATACGGTAACTTATTAAAGTTGCTATAATCTCGTTTTGAATTGTTGTAACTGTGCCTGTCATGGTTGGATTATTTAATTTAATTTTTAATTTAGATGGATAAATATATATTAAGTATGGTAAGTTTCAGTTTAAATTCAATAATGGACCATAACCTTGGTTTGACATTTCCAATTATAATTTGATTATTTAAATTTTAATTTATACGTAGATGCATACATTAAGTATCATAACTTCCATTCTAATTTCATTTTATGGTCTCAGTTTAAATTAAATCAATTTGAAACAACATTCACTTATAAAATGAAGGATTATTATTCACTTATACACAATATTCACTTATACATTCTAGAATTCCTGGTTTATATAGCTAACAGATTTGTGACTTGAGTCAATATGTGGAGTTTGTGACTCGGCTACTATCGCATTATTATTTATAGTTTTATTTTTAGGTCTTATAGATTTTTATTATATTGTAGTTATTTGTTTTGAATGACCAACAAGTTATATTGCAATTTATAAACTTTCTGTCAATTATTCAAAGTATTACCATAATTATATAGTTATTTATGGTTATGTAGATGTATAATTAATTGGCAAACATTTAATAGTTGATTTGACTAACAATAATGATTTCCTTAATTACATATCAATATCAATATCAATATTTGAATAACCGTATTTTAATCTACCTATACTAATAAACAAAAATAATAATGATGATGTGTCCTAACCACATTCAATCTTTTCTAATCTTCATTCTCCTTAATTCAAGCTATCCATGGGTTATGTGCTTAATTGATATTGATATGACCCATTAGTTGTAACCCATATGAATAAATGTATTTAATGTAATTTAAATCACAATAACTTTTACTAACCCATTAAATCTAATTTTACTACTAAATATATAAAATTTTACCATAATTTAAAAAAAAAACATATAAACCATAAACCATTGAATATATATATATATAATATGTAACATCCCGAATTTCAGATAATAATATTTTATATATTATTCTTAATGAAAGAGTTTACTTGGATTAATAAATAAAATAACGAAAGAGGAAAGAGAAGTAGGCTAATTAGATGGATTAATCATGGACTAAAAAGGAAAGATGGGCTTTTGGTCCATGGGCTTAAGGGAGTATAAATACCCCTTAAACCTTAAATCTTTCCATTTCCATCCATATTATCCATCTTATTCTCTCTACACCTTAAAAACACACACTTAAGCCTAATACCCCTCCCTTAGCCGACGGCCACCATCCGAACCCAAAACCAAGCTTTGTGATATTGGATCTTCAATCATATAAGCAAGATAACAAGTCCAAGATCATATATCAAGCTAGCCGTAACCTAGAAACATCAAAAAGGTATGTTCTTTACGTTTAAAGCTTACGTTTTTATGAACGGGTAGCCATGAAACTTGAACATAGACTAGATCGGGTCTAGATAAAACATAAAGTTAACAAATTGATGATTAAAAGTGGATGTATTATACTCATGGCTAGATACGGTTCATGAAGGAAACCCTAGTTCTAGCGTAAAGAACGTTTTTATGATAAAGGTCCAAGCTTTATGCTATAAACGAGTAAATCTTGATAGTAGGATGATATTGGGCGGTTAAACGATTGAGAACGATGAAGAAAAGTGGTTAAAATCCTTGATATGGACCTGTAGCAGCTAACTAGACTAAGGAAAGAAACGAGAAAATAGGCTGTTGAGCTGAAAACATCTGACCAGAGGGTTCTCGGCCAAAACTGAGAGTTCTCGGTCAAACCAGAGGGTTCTCGGTCAACCAAGGTTTTCGGTCAACCCATGTTCTCGGTCAAACACGGGTTTTCGGTCAACCCATGTTTTCGGTCAACCCATGTTTTCGGTTAGCAAGGGTACTCTGTCTAGAGATCTCGGCCACCCTGTTTCTGTTGGGTCTTGGGCCCGAACCCAATTGGGCCAACTAGTGGATAGTTGGCCTGACTTAGATAAGTCCGCTTAATACAAAGCCCATATCTGATTTAAAACAAATAAGCCCAATTTAGAAAATAATTTAAAATTTTAATGAAAAATGTGTTAAGACAGTTAATGAAAATAAATTTTTCCAAGCTGACCTGGCAGCTCGACCCCAGCCAGGGGCTCTGCCCCTTGGACCCTGCTAGGGGATGCCGCCCCTAGAACCCCGCTGCCAAGGCGCTGCCCCCGGACCCCCGTTCATTGAGGGTTATATAAATATATAATACGATGTGAGTAGCGATAGTTAATTGATACATGTACATGTTATACTGTTAGCCGTGCACAGCTCAAGAAAGGGATTACCATAAACGGTGAACGTAACTGCATTCAGGTGAGTTTCTAGCCCCATTTCCTTGTTATGTTTTTGAGGCTGTGTGCATACTCGATGTGATTAGTTAATACACTTACCTTAAGTAGTAAGTGTATGCCTTATGTGATTTATGTATGAATGAATGCTTGACGATGCATGAACGATCTTCGGATATTACATGTGCCGTCAAGGGATAGTATAAAGTTATGATTGACATATACATGATGTATAGATGATGTATGGACGTATGAAAGTTATAATTATGAATGTATAGAAAGGTACGAAAGGTATAGATAGAACAAGGGAACCGACCCTAATAATGTTGGCGAATGTAGGGAACTGACCCTAATAATGTCGGCGAATGTAGGAAACCGACCCTAATAATATCGGCGAATGTAGGGAACCGAACCTAATAATATCGGCGAATGTAGGGGACCGACCCTAATAATATCGGCGAAGGTTATAGGGCGGAAGACTCTTTAAAATGTATGTGTATGAATGAGAGTAAGTATGTTAATACGAAAGAAAGAATGAAAGTACGTAAGTATGTAAGACAATAGGAAGGTAAGTACCCTCGGGTGCATATGTAAATATGTGAATGTATTATACGTTGCCTGATTAACAAGAACTCACTCAGCGTAGCTGACTTTTAGTATGCACGCAGGCTAATCGACTGAGACAGCTGACTTGAGGGAGACACATGGCAATACTGAAGAGGCTGGCATATGAAGATTTGTCGTGATGTTTGGACACTATGTTTTATGTTATGTTTTAAAATGACAAAATTATGGATGAATGTAACGAATGGTTGACTATTTTACTATTCCGCGAAGGTTTTTAATTAACTCTGATTTCAGAACTACGTTTATGAGTAAATTCAACGCCCAAATGTGAGGTACCGGTAACGGGGCCTTACATAATAAGTTTAAAATCATACAGTGAATTATTAAATTAGTTAAATAATGATTTACTAACCATTATAATTTAATAGATTTTTAGTTACATGGGTATATTAAATTCCGTTGAATAAATACAATATTTATAATCTTACAATTTGTAAAACACTATTTAATTTACATTCATATTGATCATATAAAACATCTTGAATATATTTAGGTACCAATAATTGATTTTATGTCATACTAAAACATTATTTCAATATTAAGAAAATGTATAATTTAAATATGTAACATTTAAAGTGTGAGATAATATTAAAACTAATCTATAGATTCAAAAGAAAACCCCTAAATTACGTATGGTTAAATACCTAAATTTCGGTCATTTGACAAATCCCATGTAATACACGGGTCCAAAAGCTAGTATGTTTATAAACGTCTTATATAATATTATTGTTATGAGATTTTAATACTTTCAGTATATTAAAATTATTCATATTATTAAGTCATTTTAAGATTTCTCAAATTTTGACACATATATATTTTTTATTTCTAATTTTACTTTTACTTTGCGATTGATTTTTTTTCTTTTTCTGGTAATGGTGTCAACAAGTGGATTCATAAACATTCAATTGAGTATCTTTATATTATTTTCTACGATTGTATTTAAATGTGATAAGCTAAAACAAGAAGAGTTTAGGGATTATAACAATACTTGCATTCTTATTTGATCAGTCTCAAAGAAAGTTTAGTGAGTAGTTCGGTAAATAAAATAGTTTCATAAGATTATTATGATTAGGTATGGCTTTTACACATTCCATTTTTGGATACATTTCAAAAACATAACATTTATATAAAATTATTCGTTCATATAAATACAAAATTTACAATATATTAATATATATTTATAATTGATGTTTTTTATATAATTTTCTCCTGTTTAGTGCACGGGTCACTAACCTATAACCTATTAAAGCATCTATTTTCGAACGTTTTTCTTAATTTTACAAAGTTTTTGGGCATGTAACATATGAATTAAATAGATTTTGCATTCTTTTTCTTAATGTATTATTTTGGTTCATGGTTTAAGTTAAAAAAGATGATTGAACTTGTAATTTTACTCTTATAAAGTCATATAGAATTATATTTTTTCTTAGAAATACAACTTTTTACAATTCATTATAGCGTATAACATATGCATGTATATGACATATTATATATTTTCCACTTGTGTGGTAAACGGTTCTTTGATTTACTAATACGTGTTGAACATTTCTCTTTTTATTTTAAGATAATTTATTTTTTACAACCAAATCTTAGTCTTTGTAAATTTATATTTTAAATCTGTGACAATGTTTATTTTCCTAAATATCTTTTTTATACACACAAAATGTAATATAATAATATCAGTATGAATGTTTTATTTTAAAAATAAATCATACCAAATTTTGGTTTGCCACTTTGAATTAATAGTGCATAAATATATAAAACCTTATTAAAAAAGTCATAAATAAATATTATTATATGAAATAACTGAATTTGATTGTCATGACTCAAGGGGGATTTTTAAAACATCATTTGTTTTTTTTTAATTTTTTTTTAACAATCTAAATTATGAGTAATTTAATTAAATTATTTTTAACACGTAACCATTTTCTTACACGACACAAAAATAAGTTCGAAAATGTTAGATAAAGAAATAATGAATTACTTGCAGACAATGTTAGATTCTTAAAATCCTTCGGTTCAAGGATACCGGATGACAAGTGATTGTTTTAAAAACGATCCCGGTATGGATTTAAAGTTGTGCATTATTGGAACAAGGCAAAAAGATGCAAGAACTTACAACCTGCCAAAAACTTTTAAGTTGCAGCGTTAATCATTAATGATATTTGTGACACAATAAATAAGCACAATATAATTGTAACAACTCAAAGCAGATCTCTAGAAAAAGTTGGAATATATATGAGACACCTGTTTTTACTTACGGTCAACTATATGTTGCTTTTTAAAGAGTGAAGAGTAGAGATTGTATTAAAATGCATATTTTGGATAAGCAATGTAAAGTTACAAACAAAACAACAAGTATGGTTTATAAGAAAATATTTAATAGCTTATGAATTTGTAATTTTTAAAGTTGTAAATTATATTTCCAAACAATGTACTATAAATCTTCTTTTATAGTAAGTTTATGTTTTTAAGTACTTTGTTGATATGGGAATATGAATTGCAATTATATAAAATAATTCTCCACATAAACATACGAAACAAACTTTTATCACCTTAAATATGTCTTTAGTTGACGATTTCTATATTTCCACTCATATCGTATACAGGTCAATAACCTAGTGTCTTATATATCAATATATACAATTATGGAAATAACTTACAAATCTAGGCCTCAAATTATTGGGGGGGGGGGGGGGGTTAACGGTTGGGTTTAAAACATGAACCCGCTCAACCAGTCATCACTTTGGTTCCACGATTCGGGTTTTTTCTTAACTTTCGGTCGATTAGTATCAAAAATTTCAAAACATAGTAAACGGTTTGATTTGCGGTTTGTATTGAAAATCGGCCGTATAAAACCGAACCGGACCTTGATATTTAAATTTAAATTTTTTATATAATGATATATTTAATTCTTTATAATAGATAATTATATCGGGCTTAATTAGTAAATTCAATCTTGTCAATACTAACTTTAACTTGCTAGCAAATTAGATATTACCTATTATTGTTACAATTTAATTAGGAAACATAATATAATTAGGAAGGTTAATCAGGCATAATATGTGTGAACC
>NW_027499893.1:0-105379 GCF_021521415.1 Bidens hawaiensis | reverse complement strand
TACAATTGGCAATAGTTAGTAACATAAATAGTCACTAATGAACATAATTAGTACCACAGGTACAAATGGCAATAGTTAGTAACATAAATAGTCACTTATGGACATAATTAGTAATGAATACTGACGTGCACAAGGACAGTGCTATGCAGAGAAACAGGCATTGGGTGAGGTGAGTCCCGAGCTCCTAGATACTCAGGTGAACCCAGCTGTATGGGAAATAAGTGGGCACATGGTGTTGAAGAGGAAGGAGGATTATGAAGGTGCGTCTGAGGAAAAAGCATGGCGGTTGCTTGCAGAAGTTTCTTTGTCTGAAGCGAGGTTTCAGGAAGTGATGGCGGTCATCTTTGAAACGGTTTCATATGGTGTTGTCGAAAACATGTTGCTTGAAGATAAACACGATGCTGATGAAGTTGGTGGTGTTAAGAACAGCCCGTGTGCAGCTGTGGTGTCTGGGAAGCAAAAATGCCTAGTCCAATACTAGGTGGATTTACTTTTAACGTTTTATCGCATGGTTTCTCAAAACATGTTATTATCATGATAATTATGTGTTTGGGATGTTTTCGTGGTTCTGGTGTGATAGCTACGAGAATGATCATCCCTAAAATAAAGAATCTTGGGATTCTGTTTGTTTGATTTCGTGTGTCGTGTTTGTAAGATACTAAGATGATCACGGATGTTAAACTCTGCTGTGGATCTATGTTTGCATGTAAAGATTTCAATTTCAGTGTGGAAATGCTATTGCTGTTTTTTGTAAATTAGCTATTGAATCTTCAACTTATAATGAAATTTTTCTCCCAAATACCGGTACTATATCTGCACCGGTATTGAAACGCTGCATAATACCGTTACTGTAAGGTACTGAACCGATGTATAATTGCATATGGTAGGGTGCTCAGTACCTACTTTTCTTAAATTCAGTATTTATTGATTATAAATTTTGTATTGAGTTATTCTTGGGAATCAGGTACCGATGCCCACTTTTCCATGTTTTTCTAAAGAAGGTGATACAATTTTAGGACATTTTGGTTTTAGTATTATGGCTTGTTGATTACTAATGAATTGAATATGATTTTTTTTCTTTTTCTTGATTATCATTGGTCATCTTATAGGTTATGCTTTGAGATGGTCATAATAATTTTTAAAAAGATAATGTGATTGTGATATTGACATGATATTAAAGTAAAGGTGTTATGATTGAGTAAAGTTAAAACGTAGCTATCTTTCTTTAGCTTTCAATACGTGATGTTCATCTTCCAAAGAACACGGAAGTACAATTATTAGAAACGTCACGTTCCAGTTCCATGGCATAACGTAATACTATATGGGCCTTAGCTTAAATTAGCGTGTTATGAGAAAGCCCAAAGCCCATTGATTAGGGTTAGGAAGCAAGCAATTTTTAATAATATATTCAGTCAGTAAGTGGAAGTTGGAAGTGTGAATGATTCTTGTGTTTTCCGCCAAAACCCTATGGCTACACCTTTTATATTATTATTATTATTATTTAAATCTTCATCATTTCTCCCCGGAGCTCTACTAGGCCACGGGTGTCTATCCAAAACTTCACATTCTCCAAGGTGGCTGTTTTCTTTTATCTTGTAATCCTTAATGTGTTTTAAATGAGAGTTTGCTAGTTTAAACCAATCTGATATAAATGTGTTAATTTGGGTATTTTGTTTGCTACTGGTTCATTTTGGCCAATTATATTATATTATACACAATGGGTCAAACACATTTCAAACAAATATAACCGGTGTATTCGTTTTATTTAGGCTGTGAAAATGAAAAAAAATCAGAATCCGAAATATCTGAAATTTTTTTAGAAAATTTCTGTTTTTTTAAGTTCTTAATTAGTAATTGTTAACTAGAAATTTCAGATATTTCTAGTTAGTTTTCTGCTATTTCAGATAAAATTCGGATATCCGAAATAACTCCTTTGACAATTCTTAAATATATTTTTCAAAAGATTATTAAATAATAATTCTTTTTAAAGATTCAGATATCCGAATTTCACTATCCGAAACTCCCGGATATCTGAATTTGAACACCACTAGTTTTAATAGTTGGTTTTAGTGCACAATTTCTCACTGATTTCATTAAAAATTCTTTACAGGTGATATAGATGAACAAAAGGTATGCCTCTATGTTTTCTACACATGCCTCAAATGTCACAACAGCTCTCAAACAAACCAAGATTCATAGTGATTCCAAGAAATCAATTTCCTTTAAAAAGCATCATATTCTGCATTTTAAGAACAACCGCGTATCGAACAGTAATATCCAATGTCAGGCCCTGCAAGTCAAAACCATCCAACCCTTTGTAAAGGGCAATAGGTTTCAACTTAAAGATGTGATTGAAGCACAACAGTTTGACAGAGATACAATGAGTGCTATATTGAAGTTGCACGCGAAATGGAAACTATTGAGAAAGGGTCGCGTGGAAGTCAGATGTTGAATGGTTTTCTAATGTCAACTCTGTTTTACGAGCCGTCAACGCGAACCCGCCTTTCGTTTGAGTCAGCCATGAAACGGTTAGGTGGAGAAGTTTTAACGACCGAAAATGCACTCGAGTTTTCTTCTGTTGCAAAAGGCGAAACACTCGAAGGTTGTTTAAACTTCTTTATTTGTCTGTCGTAAAAAGCTTTGACTTTGGCTTGGCTTTGACTTTGACCTTGACCTTGACTTTGACTTTCAGATACGATTAGAACGGTTGAAGGTTATTCGGATATAATTGTGATGAGGCACTTTGAAAGCGGAGCTGCTAAACGAGCAGCCACGACAGCCAACATTCCGGTAGTTAACGCTGGTGACGGTCCAGGTCAGCATCCAACTCAGGCTCTACTCGATATGTATACAATCGAACGAGAAATTGGAAGGCTGGACGGGATTAAAGTCGGGCTAGTTGGTGATCTTGCAAACGGACGAACCGTTCGGATCGTTAGCATATCTTTTAGCCAAATATAATGATGTTAAAATCTACCTTGTGTCACCACAAGTTGTTAAAATGAAGGTATACCTCTTCATCTTAATACATTATAAGACAACATGTTTTTTGTATTTTAGACAAGTTGTTACTTTTGATATGTTGGCGGTCTAATTAGGAGGACATTAAAGAGTACTTAACGTTAAACGGGGTCGAATGGGAGGAAAGTGCGGATTTAAAGGAAGTGGCATCAAAATGTGATGTGGTGTACCAAACCCGCATTCAAAAAGAGCGGTTTGGTGGGCGGACCGATTTGTATGAAGAAGCGTGTGGCAAGTATATTGTTGATGTGGATGTGTTAAGTGTTATGCAGAAGCATGCTGTTATTATGCATCCGCTTCCTCGGCTTGATGAGGTGTTTGTTGGATCGGATTAAAATTATGGTTTTAATGTTTTTCATTGTGAGTTTTTGAGTGGTTTAAGAATTTGTTGTTGTGATGCAGATAACGGTGGATGTGGATGACGACCCGAGGGCGGCTTATTTTAGGCAAGCGAAAAATGGTCTTTTTGTTAGAATGGCTTTGTTGAAGCTTTTACTTCTTGGTTGGTGAGTAAGTTGGATGCTAGATAGTGTTAAGAGCTGCAAGCTTTTTGGTACTATTTATTAAGCTTGTGGATTTTGGTGAGGATAATTGTGTTGTGGTTTGAGTTTAGAGTATTTTGAACATTGATTTAGCATCTATTTTAATTATTAATAAAGACTGGTGTTACAGTTTGGTGAAACTAAATGTGTGACTGGAACTAGATGGCAATTCTGCAACATGATTTTACTCGGCCCATTCAAAACCAAAAACCATGGGCCGGACTGTCAACCGGATTTTAAAACTGTGAACCGTAAACTGGACGCTGTTATTTTAACAAGGTCAAACCGATTTTTTAACATTCCTGATAGTTTTATTCATAAAATCTTATATAGCATAACCTCATAAAAGCTACCATCATCATTCATCAATCTGTTACATTCAAACAGTACATTCCTACAGATTATTAACCAGGCGAAAAGACCCGACATCACACCATACTAGATAAACATACTACATTACCAGTTTCAACAAACCAAACTTGCTGGCCAAACCAAGCCAGCCTCGTCAATCTTTTACTTCCATCAGAAACCAAAGCCGCCTCCGGTCTGGTGCAGCATAGCATCAATCTCATCTCCCTCTTCCATTTCCAACTGTCACAACAAATTATTAAATAATCAGCACCATCAATATACAGTAAAAAAAAATTCTGCAACAAAAAACCCTAAAAAAGCTCTCTTTTTAATAGCAACCTGGCAAACAAATATTCTTTCTCAATCCTGAAACAAAAAACCCTAAAAATGCTCCATTTTCAATCTCTATAGATATTTATCCCCAAAAAAAATAAAAAATAAAAATAAGTAACGCTATTTCCTGCTATTAGGTCGCTAAATCAATTTAGCGGGAAAGTGGTGATACGCTACGGCGCTACGCTAAACGCTATATCGGGCGCTATGAGCGCTTTGACAACTATGTTTGTTATTATAAAACATTGATTATGTAGATTGGTATTGTAGTTCGTATTGTTTACTACGTTCTCATTTTTGGTAGATTGGTATTGTTTCCTACGTTCTCATGTTAAGAACATTATGTACATGAACCTTCCTCAACAATTCAGTATATACTCCTACCATTTTCAAATTAACCTTTTGCAACTTACAAAACACTAACAATTGTAGCAAGTAGGAACTAATTAAGACTTAAAACACTAACATTAAATACTCAGAATTGACGACAATTAAGACTTAAAAAACTGATATCGGGGTGGTCCAATATAGGTCAATATCACCAATACTATTGGTACCAATATTCTGACTGATACTTTGACAGTTTGACCGATATTCTGCTAGAGGCCTGATAGCCACTAAATCACTGATACTGACTGCATAGCTCACGAGAGGGAGAGGCAAAGCAATAAATTATATCTTGGTTACAGCCTGTGGACGCAGGTCAGTCTAGACCGAACCACGCAAACCCTCGTATTCTTATTTTTCTGCAGCTTAATTGCTTGTTTTGCAACCCGATCCTAACCTTTCTAACAACTTCAACATACTAATACTTATATTAATAAATCTCCATCAACTTGCGAAGCAATAACATATTAATATATTCGAGCACAAGTACCAATATTTCCTAAATGTTTTTTTTTTTTTTGGGTGGTTTGACGAATCAAAATAAGTGATACCTCTTCGGGAGTCTGTTCGGCTCGAAGGCGACGCCCATCAAACAAGAAAGCAATCGAGTTAAGCTCCACCGACTGTCGGTCACAGTAGGCGTTCATCAATTTCTTTAACTGTGTGCTCCGCTTAATCCTAAAGAAGACTTCATTCCCATCCTAATAAAGAAACAACAATATTAATTCCCACAAATGAAATCCTAATCGAACATCAAAGACTTTAGACTAAAAAAACCCATAACCTTAAATTTATAAAAACCTTTTAATCAGATTATTATAACAAAAAGAGTGAAAGGCTAACCTGGCCTTTAACTTTAAGATTGATGTGGGCTCCTTGGTCTCCTCCGGCTGGCTTCTTGTCTTCGTCGTTTGCAGACATGGTTTTCTTTTTGTTTTCTCCGGTGAACAAAATAAAAGAGATGATTTGGCTGTAAATCTACGCCTTTCGTCTCTTTCTATGTATCGATCGATAGTTTTCAGTGGGGCAACACATGGGAATAATGTGATATAAATTTAATATTTTATTTAAAAATAAAATTTTAAGAATACCTGCACAAATAACCAATTTTCAAGTTTGCTTTAATTAAGTCACTCGTATATTTTGATTTTCTTAATTAGGTCATTCAATTTTTAGTTTGTTTCGATTAGGTCACTTAACTTTCAATTTGTGTTCTAAAACGAGGACAACTACTATATTATTATATTATGAGTGACTTAATTAGAACAAAACTGAATGTTAAGTGACCTAATTGAGCCAACATAAAATATGAGTGACTTAATTAAAACAAATTTGAAATTTGATTACTATTCTATAAAAGTTATCACTTTTTTTAACTACAAATTTTTGGTGTTTGTTTTGGTGTTAGTCGCTTATAAAAGTTTACGGCTTAAAAAAAACTTCAAAATTCTGTTTTATTAAAATGTTTTAATATTTTTTAATTATTTACTCCTGCGTGAACTACAGATACGCTTTTTACCTATTCCAAATTTACGTGTATGCTTCTTGCAGAATCAAAGAACTCTTCAAGATAGTGATAGATGAATGAATTGTAAAAATACCGTGTGATCTCATATGCTCTAATATGAGTTTCTTTCTCACTATTTCACTATTGCATAACCCTAATTCACTAAGATATAAAGTTCATGCAGTTACTGGTGGATCCAGGAATTTTTTCATGTGATGCACTACTTTTAGATGCTTAGATTTCATGGAATCAGATATAAATATTTCGGGTCAGTTCGATGGTTCAGGACGGTTCATCCCATAATAAAATACGATAAAATAATAAAAAGGCACCATCATTCGAAATTAAAAAACACATAATATAAATACAATGGTCTTTATGAATTAAAAAAAATACTTATAGTTGTTTTCTACAAGTCTTCATCTTTTGAAATTGTTACATAATATAAATACGATCGTTCAGCCAGATGCCCGGACTACCGGAGGAAGGAGGTGTGGCGCATGCATAATTATGGTGAGAGAGGAGAGAGGCAGAGAGCGGCGTTTTTAATTGTATCTTGATTTAAAAATTTTGGTTTATGAAACCCTAAAAAAGCTACAGAGAAAAAAAAATGATGTAAAGCGGATTTGAACTCTAAAAGGATGCATAGAAAAAAAAGGTAGCACGAAACGGATTTGAACATGTGACTTTTCAGTTAACCAACTTATAGGTATATCCACCAGACCAACATCTTATATTCAAATTAGGATGATTTCTTTCTAATTTATAAGGTGGTTCACTATATTATTTTCTATATACCAATACACTATTATTTCGAAACTCGGGAGGTTCCTGGGAACCACCCATTTACATGGTGGATCCGCTCATGCATGCAGTAGAAGGAAAATAAATATTTGGTGAGGACCCTTTTTCCCAACGAACTGATGGCAACTTCTTTCCCTCCATTGATTACGATTCCTCGCATTCTTCTCGCGCCTGCCACGTTAGGCAAATCATCCTTCACTGTTTTCAAAACGTAGTGTGGATACTCCTTAGAATGGATGGACGCTACCTTTTCCAGTTACTTAGCGATGAAATGACAAAAACACCCGTGTTCAATCTACCTATTCTAATAAAGTAAAATAAATGTGAATACTTGTCATGTTTTGGTTAATTCTCATAATTTTTTTCCTCCAAAACTAATATACCCTAATATATGTAATAAATCAATAATTATTCACTTTCCTTTTACGTTATATTTATATAATATCTATATATTTTTATAAATATAAATATTAACATATTATTTTACTATATATTCAAATACTTGGTGAATTCCAAAAATCAACAACAAATCATGTTTCTCAAATGAAAATTGTTTTGGGTTTTTTTGTGGAACTTAAATTTGATTTTATGGGTCAAAAGTTGGTAAATAGATTGTTTGGTACGAGTTAACTACAATTTGGTCAAAATTTGTTAGGGTCAAAAATGAAAATTTTGAGTATTTTTAAAAGTTTGAGAATGCAAAATAGATTTATCGTCAAATTTGTTATGGGTTCAAAGTGTTGACTTTAAAATGTCAAAAGTATGAAAGTTAAATTTTTAAACATGATTCGGGTTTCAAATTTATTTTTAAGGGCATTTTTTGAAATAATCAAAAGGTTCGGGATTTGGCAAACTGACTATTTTCCCTTCAACTATTAAAATTTAGAAAACATTGCGAACACTTTCGACATGTCACCCCCATGCCTATCAATGCATAACTTTTATCAAATTTGAAATATTTATGTCAACATTAATTTTTTTTTAATGGTGATCAGAACATTGTATGGGAAACATGACATGCTAAACTATGCTCAAATGAAACAAAATATTCACAAAATTGAATGGGTTAACATGTTGTTTTTTATGTTGTCATTATGACAAAGTCGATAAGCCTTCTGAAGAACATCCATTGTTACAAAGTCGATACTAATAAAAGAAAAACATAGTTTTTGAAGAACATCCATTGTTACAATTTAATGGTGTAGCTCAGAAAAACATAGTTTTTGAAGAACATCCATTGTTACAATTTAATGTTCTACTTTTCTTTGATGGGTGGTAAATCATACTAATAAAAGAAAATATTGAAGCTTAGGTGTCAAGCCCACATTCACCTAATTCATAATCTCTCATCTCATTCATTCTAGATATTCATGGGTCATGGGTCAAACCATTTTGTCAAATGGTTTACAACATAGTATGGATTATATTCATTATTGAATCAAGTGTCATTTTCATACCTAAGGTTTGACCAACTACACAACTTTAGTACATTTTTTAAATTTCTTGCAAATCAACACTTGGTTTTTTCAAAATCATGCTATTTTAGTATTTTTCATTAACCCTATTTGTTTTTTCCATTAAATCTACATTAAATTAATTTACAAGTATTTTAAGAATCACAACTAAAATAACGACCTTATTTATCTTTATCATTTGACAAAACTCGTGTAATACACGGGTCAAAAGCTAGTTGATAAATATATCAATAAAGGTAACGCTCCTTTTGTATTTAGGCCGAGTGGTTAGAACTACTATCGTATGAGAAATCTTATTTACGAAATTAGTTCATAACCAAAATTCTTTCAATTATACATATATGACACCGAGAATGAATTTTTCAATAGAAAGAAGCATTCCCGGGTACGTTTTTGCACGGGCTTTTTTTATTAAGTTAATTTAAAAAAATCATTTTGTGATATAAATAAAATCAATTTATGTACACATTGTATTATAGATACAAGCATAGATGTGATACATTTTTTTTCATATACGCTATGTAATTATTTGTTTTACTTATAATTTTATAATTTGAATTATCCCGTGTGTGATACGGGCTCTAAAACTAGTTAAAAAAATATAACATAATAAATCCTAAATATACTACCCACCTTTATTTTTATCATAGAGTAGGGTGAAAAATAAGAAGTTAGTCCTAGAAGGCTAGAAGTGTAAGAAACCATGAGAACTTGTGATGTGTTGAAAGCGGTCTATAAAAACCTAACCTAACCTAACCTAGACACTTTAGTTTTAAATTTATAAATCTAGACTATCCTAATGCTAGACCACTAGACAGACAAGTGTACCTATCAACTGTAGTAAAGCCTTAATTAATGAAGTCCGGGTATCGAACCCAAATGACACTAGCGACACCTAGACTAGACTCTGACTAAGAACTTAATAATTTTACTGATTAAACAAGTGACTAATTAAACTAAAACTAACAATGACACTAAAAAAAACTTCAACACTATGACCTAGACGAACTCAAAGATAAGAGAAAAACTACCTAGGTTTAGAATCCTACTTGTGAATCTTGGATCTCTATCTGCTATGAAAACTATGATGGAACCGGGATCCTAAACTACAACACCCTTAGACAACCTAGTGGACCCCTGATCATTCTCCGGGTGTGACCTAAAAGGAAACCTAGGGACGTGTAAACTTACCGGTTGCTTGAATTACCTCTCAGTCTCTCCAACAATACTAAAATACCCTAAAAGATAGATTACCTGTCAGTCTCACTATCTCAATACACCCTAAAGTGTAAGGGGTAACCTAAGAACAATCAATAAGACACGGAATTACAATGAAACTAGGGAAATCTAGGAAACCTCCTGTCAGAGCGTTCTAGCCTAAACACCTAATCCCAAGGACAACCCGACTATCTATTACCTCCCAGTCTCTAGATAGGTAGAATATAAAATCTTAATAAATCACCAACCAATGTTCCTATGGATTACTACGTCTAGTAAAACCATAAAATAATCATAAACACACAGTAAGCGACCTAAATATGCGTCTATAATTGAAAGACTTTCAACAAGACACATACAGAACAAAGGTCACTAATAAATCAAAATTATACATGCAAACACATCAAATCAATTATAAAAAGATTCTTTATTTTAGTATTATCCAACACTAGAAATCATAAACCAATAAAAATCCTCAACTCACAAAGTAGTTATCAAAAACCTAGTTAGCTAGGGGTTTTAGCCAACAACCATACTCAAGAATAAAACATAATAATTAGGTTTAAACACTGAATTCATAATGAGAATAATAAATTCAAATCGAGAAAATAGTGTTATGAACGAATAGGTCTTGAGCCCCAACGCTCTCTAGTTAAACGAACGCACGCTTAACTTTTTTTTTCCTTCTTCACGGCTGCCCCTCTCTGACTTCTGCCGTCCAACCCCTCTCTTTCGTAGTGTTTTTTTAGGTGAAAAGAAAATATTATATATAACCCAAACCCCTAACTTGCTTATAAAGTCATTCCTCCCACTTCAATTATACGTTTTCTTATTATGTGGTGATCTAGTGGGCCAGTCCAGCATTATTCTCAGCCTCTTAGTTGCTGCTGCCTTTTTCGATTTTATGATGGAAATACCTGCATCATTACGAAGTCTAAATAAGTTATTGGCCCTATGCACCTATTTGAACTCTACGGCCCACTAGTAAACAAAATGGTCGAAGAGCCCATCAATTTTCTTACTTCACATGCACACCGTAGCATTTGTTATATTAATTTATAAAACTTTCAATTGTTTCATGTAAATAATTAAATATGACCAAACAATTGTTAATTATTAATCTTAAGTGACAAAAGACTAATTATAATTTTAATCATATTAGCTCGTTGTCTTATAAAACCTTAAAAACCATATATGAACAAAATAAGAATAATATTCAATAAAAATTTGTCTTAAAAGTACTTAAAAGTGTAGGAAATATTTATATAATAATTTTAAGCCACATCAACTTGACATGTAGAAATAAGTTAATAAAAATAAAAATAAAAAGGGTGTAATTGTCTCTAGGGTTAACGATTTATTCGATTTGAGGTTTTTTTTTATCCCTAACTAAAAACTGAATCAAACCGAATTCAGCAATAGGATAATCGAACCGAATTCAATCCGGATCAGTTTCGGTTATAAAACAAACTAGTTTAAACCATTTTAATTGAATTCAACTAAACAATGAGTATACAAATGAAAATATTGGAATATAGTTTGGAGGGGTACATTTTGTTGGGTTTCAGTGGTGATCAGTCAACAGTCTAACAATTAAACCCAGTTTTAATTAAAAGGTTTCATATTTATTAATCATATTAATAAAAGGTTATGCAGCGGAATATTAAAACCAATAAGCATCACTTTTAGGAACCGTACAGGATCCGGACAAACAATACGAGTACGAGTCAAACAAATAAATATAAATTGTAAACTAACAATATATTTAAGTTTACCTCGGTTAATAAATAACAGGTTGAGACACCGAGGGCTAACGAACTGAGCTAGGTGACACAACGAGACAAACGACCGGGCGGTGGAGGTGCACGGTGGCAACGGCAACGTCGGTGATGGCTGATGTGACAGTGGCAGCGGGCTGCAGCGGCTGGCAGGCGCGACAGGCGACGGCGGGCAGTGGCGGCGGCTATCCGGTGGGAGGAAGAGAGATTAGCAACTTGTGTTTAGTTCTTAGGGTTTATATAATATCATATATTATAGGTATATTGGTTTTTAATGGCCCCAACTATTGCCTTTTGGTCACTGCTGGTCCCAACTAATGAATTGGCTACTGATGGTCCCAACTTTTAAAGTATTTGTTCATAATGGTCCGCGACTAACAGAATCCTAACGCCGTTAGTTTCAGGTCGTCGGGAAAACGTTTTTGGCCGGAAAATTCAAATTTGTTGCCGAAAAACACCACCTGAACACCGCAATCACCGCCAGTTGACTCACCGCTAACCAACTACCACCACTTGAGCACCATCAACCGATTCCGATGATGGTTCTAAGGTTTCCAACGACCTCAATAATTGAGGCTATTACTAGAAAAAGGTTCCAAAAGGTCCGTACGAAGTTACCAAGATGTTTGGGACGAAAATGTTGAGTTTTCGAGAAAAGAAATTGAGTTTTCCGGCCAAAACCATTTTTCCGGTGACCTGAAACTAACGACGTTAGGATTCTGTTAGTCGCGGACCGTTAGAAACAAATACTTTAAAAGTTGGGACCATTAGTAGCCAATTCATTAGTTGGGACCAGTAGTGACCAAAATACAATAGTTGGGATCATTAAAAACCAATATACCTGTATTATATAACCGCCAATTAGGTTAAACTAATCATAATTAGTTAAAACCCAACGGGCCATCAAGTCCATCTCTAACTCCAAAGCCCACTACATGTTATTTTGTCTCATTAAAGTGACTATCCCGGTTAACTAACTTAAGCGGGTGATTTGTTCGTTACCCTACGGTGTAACTCTCACGGGTCATAACCCTGTTGGCCGCATTGACTTACCGAACCGGTCCATAAATCCAACACATTTAACACCACCTTTTTTAGTTACGATTTTTTTGGCAAGGGAATTTGCTTGTTGTATAGTGGCGGGGTATTCTTACAAAAAAACCTTATATCATCATCCTATCATGTAATTAAACTAACTGCTACCAGCTCACAATGCTATTAAATTAATCATCATATTCTTTTAACTGTTGATCAATATTGTTTCACTTCTATCAATATTGGTTCACTTCTATCAGTACTCAGTAGTCTTTTGTTGGCCTTTAATTCATTTAAGTGATTATTGTGTTTAATGGGTCGCTATTTCCTCGCTTCTAGTGCCAAAATAAACGATTACAGTGCTTGTAGATATTCCTTGTGATAAATATGATTGTGAGAATTTAGAAGAGCTTGTAGCTCTTAGAGGGGAATGGGGCACTCATGGGTATTACCTATGCACCAATCAATCATGTATTGTCACCTCATTTATGCTCTTAACTACCCATAAACCACAAAGTTACTGGAAACACCTACCCACAAGTATGCTAGAACTTTTTAATTCGTTAAGTTCTTCAATAGTTGACAATGAATCAATTTTGTGTGACAAAACTTTGCCGTAGAATGAAGCCATGCACTTTACCCACATGAGGTGGGGTGATGTTACCATGTGGTTTGAAAACCATACACCATACCCATATGCATGCCCCTTCCCCTCTTATAACGCGATAACTAGTGAAATTTGGGATTTCCGAATCATTAGAATTAATTCAACCTTTTGTTCGTATTATTTATATTGCTAGTAGAGTTGGTGATCACCAATGTTAGTTAGACGACGATACGCTTGTTATTATACTGGTGACCAGTGAGAGCTTTTTAGTCAAACAAAATTTAATATGACTTTATCATACTTAGTATTTACCTTGATAATATGCTGATATTCTTAATATCTTATTATCTACCATCCAACATAGAATGGTATATTAACATCATCATCTAAGTTTTTCCCTTGATAATATGCTGATATTACTTTTAGCACATTCAAATATCTTATTATCTACCATCCAGCATAGAAATGGTCAGTTCATTATTAGAACTTTTCCCATAGGAGTGTGTAGTATCTTGCAAACCTTTTCCTACATAAAAGCCGGGTTCTTTGGGTGAAGGCAATTTACCCTCACCCCCCAACATTAGGATCACAGAAGTCATATTCGGTCTATCTTCTGGGCGGCGTTGGACACACAACAAACCAACATGGATCGTCCGCAAAAGCTGAGACACATTGATTGATTCATCTAAACACTTAGCAACCAACTCCAATGATCTACCTTCATTATGGAGTCCCCATGCCTATCAACATCAAAAAGACAAAAGTTGTGTTTTGGTGTTTCACAAGGGCAAGTTGCAACAAATGATTTAGGGGCTATTTGGTAGCCTCTTAACAGTCATTAAGAGACTACCTCTTAGTGATTAAGAGGCAACCTTAAGTCTGAATGGTTAAGAGGTAACCATTCAGACTTAAGGTTACATCTTAACCATTAAGAAGCTATAAACTATTAAGAGGTAGCCTCTTAACGACTGTTAAAATGCTACCAAACAGCCCCTTAAGCAACGTACTCTGTTCTCGTTTCTATTTAGATAACTAGCTTTATTTCAGCTTAAGCTAATGAGAATTACTACATATTTATATTTACTTTTTTTTTTTGGAATATTGTATATTTTCGTAGAAAAATATTATATCTTTTATCTTAAATTAATGAAATTTGTTAATATAGTTGGGGTGATGGGAACTGGGGCTATAAACACCAAATACAAAAATTAAAATTCTTTTAATTACTTTTAAAATTCCTGCTCAAATTCATTATAGTTTTCAAATAGATATTAAGACTTCACATTTTATCACAAACTAGCACATCATTATTTTTACAGCATGCTAGGTGAACTATTTATATAATAATTTGCATTTTGAAAATGGCACGCCCAAACTTACATGTCCCGTAAGATTGTTGTAGTGTTCTTTGTGAACGAATCCTCTGTTTTTCTCCCCAGAAATGATTTCCAGGACCATTACACCAAAGCTATATACGTCTGATTTGATCGAAAACACACCGTCTCTTGCGTACTCTGGCGCCATGTAGCCACTGTCATGAATCAAGGTTAATGCAAACAATTATTCACTAGATAATCTGGAATGAGTTGAGTGCACGTGAATCTCACTATGTTCCAATCACTCTATTTGTGTTTGCCTCTATTTGATTTCCTCCAAAACTTCTAGCCGTGCCAAAATCTGATATTTTAGGGTTCATATTCTTGTCAAGCAAAACGTTGCTAGCTTTTAGATCCCTGTGTATGATTCTGAGTCGAGAATCTTGGTGAATATAAATAAGTCCGCGAGCAATTCCATTGATAATGTGGTAACGTGCAGGCCAATCAATGAGTTCGCTTCGTGTCTTATCAAATATGAAGAAATCAAGGCTTTTGTTTGGCATGTATTCATAAATCAACATCTTTTCGGCCGCCTCTATGCAATAGCCCAAGAGCTTGACAAGATTGCGATGTTGTAGTTTAGATATCGAGATAACTTCATTCTTGAACTCGTGAAGTCCTTGAGAGGATGTTTTTGCTAGCCGCTTCACTGCTATTTCCTTCCCATCTTCGAGTACACCCTAAAACATAACAAAATATGTGTTTCGTTTGATTGAACATTTAAAGGAATTAATAAGTACTATACCTCTTTATAACTGTAACCGGAGATTCACTAAGATACGTTGTTCACCAAAATATTGTCACTAAGGACCATAAAACAATTATCACAATTTTTTGATTATATATATATATATATATGTGTATAATTATATACTTAATGTCCAAACTAAAAAACTGTACAAAACATGTTAATTAAATAGTATAATTATATATACAAATAATATAATTATGTAAATCAGTTATTTGTAAGCGATATAATTATATTACTTGTATATATAATTACACTATTTGGTTCACATGCTTAGCTGTTAATTTAATTGTATTTGATCTAAACCTTATATATATCAAACAATTTGTAACTTATACTCATGCCAACATATGTATAAAGGGGCTTATTTATAATTACAAGAAATGTATCTGTTGCAACAATTCTGATTGAAACTCATAATTCCAAAATCTAGGCATTAATTTCTTTAACTTATACTGAGGGTGGGGAGGAGCTTGGTACAGTACCCGTATCCATATCTGTATCCGATTGTATCCATACCAAAATCAATAAAAACATGTACCAATACCTGTACCAAATTTTTCAGTATGGTACAGGTACGAGTATTTCGGTACGGTACCCGTTTTTGTACCGCTTTGTTTTCATATTTCCAAATCTCCAACGATCTTGAAATCGCTACCGGTACGAGCAACAAGCAACCTGAATTAGTCTGGGTACCGGTACTCGTACATGTACGTGACGGGTACCCAATCTGGTCGCCGACTTTAAGTGATATGCTTGTTTGTTTGTTCGAGTCTTGGATGTTATATTATTCAATATTGAAGAAGCATTTGGTACTTGTCCAATAATAACATGGTTGGAGAATTTATTTATATGTTAAATAAAAATAATCCCAATTAAACCCATGCATATTCCAAAACAGGTACGAAATACCATACGCACCAGTACCTGATTGTACACGTACCAAAATTCAACAAAAACGAGTATCGATACCCGTATCGAATAGGCTAAATTGGTACGGGTACGGTACGGATACGAGTACGGGTATTTGGGACAAAATTCTCATCCCTAACTGAGGGGGAGAGGGGCACCACAAACAACCAGAAATCGGGTAACCATACCGATAGTCAACACCACCGCCGTCAACCTATTCTCCATTTCGGGTACCCAATTCGTGATATAGTACACGATTATTTTTTGATCACTAGGGTTGGGGTGACCGTTGGGGGCTTTGGGTTTAAATTTTTTTTCCCGTTACTCAAAACACACACCATCTCAATATAATTTTACGAACTCATTTCACGCATTCATTTTCTACTCATCTTTCTCAAATGCCCCTGAGAGTTGCACCATCGAACGTGGAGCTTTGACGACGAGCTCTCGTTAACGAATGCTTGGATGTAAGTAATGGACAACGGCACATCAAGACGCCAATTTTGGCACGCGGTTCAAACATTGTATGTTCAATTTGTTGGTACCGGATCGTATCGTCCACCAAATCATCACAAAGTGGAATGATCTTAAAACCAAATTTAGCCAATTCCAATGATTCTACGTACGGGCACTGACCGAGATGCCCGGGTAAGATGCGTTTTCACAAGCGCAATGTGATTGCCGAAACTCTGTCAATTAAAGGGGTTTCTTTGAGCATCGAAGTGTGGAATATGCTAAGAAGTCATTGCCAATTTGTGGCTCCGGCTCTTGCTCCGGCGTATACGAAGTGAAGGATTAATTTTATTTTTTATATTTTTAAAATTTAAGTGCTATCTATGCTATCCTTTTATATGTTTTTTTATCTGAATTATTTAACTTTTTTTAATTTAATGGAATTGTTTTTTTAAAGAAAAAAAATATAGTTGATTAGTGGAGTGTCCCATGTGTTTAAGTGAATTAGGGTACTATATGAGGTAAATGATGTGGCATTAACGTTGTGTTCCCAAGTTCATTTATGAAAAGAAAGGGAAGGAAAAGAAAGCTTTATCTTCTTCTCTTTTGTTTTGGCATCTCCTTTTTCTTTTCAATTTTTTTTTTCTTTCAAATCTTTCCAATTTGAAAAGATACAAATTCTCTTATTTTACTCCTCATTTTCTCTCCCATCCTCTCATTTTCTTTACTTTAATGAAACTCAGAAACACCCCTCTTATTTTTTCCTTTCATTTCCTTCCTTATAAGAAACTTGGAAACACAACAAATTTTTTCAATCCCTTATTTTCCTTCTCTTTCCTCCATTAAATGAAACTTGGAACACAGTTTGGGCTCTTCAGCCTTTATAAAAATTAAATAAAATCTAACTGTAAGGTTATCCAAAATGCCTAGAGGAAAGTATCCAGAATAACACCCATATACATCAGAATGGTGTAAATACATAAAGAACTTAGATCTCTAATTATCATATCAAGATAACTTGTTATATAAACAGACAACATTCATGGTTTATATATATGCATATCTAGTTATTTTAGCCCAGAATATAAAGATAGAAAACATAGCATATTACCAATCAAGTATTAAACTGAATGCTATGATTTAGAAAAGAAAAATCTAACCAATTTGTGGACTATCCAGTACTTACCAATTAACTTGAGTTAGCTTACATTTAGTTTTCATTTAGTTGCAAAAAGTGAGAAAATATTTCAAAACAAAAATTTCAATAAAAATAAATAATATTACTTTTTCTTGAATTGTAATTTTAACTTAGGTGGGCTCAGGTTGTTTTTGTTAGAAATCAATCCCAGAACAAATCTCAATTGACAATTCAATTGTATTAGAACAAGATGATCACAAACACAAATCTTGATTAACAATACTGAAATACGTTAACATAATTTGTCTAACATCATTCCCTATTTATAGACTAAATAATTACACATTAACCCTAGTAAATACAATAATTACAAACAGACCCCTATACTTAATATAAATATTAAAAAGTTTAGTTTATATACTAATACTCCCCCTTAAACTAAACTTCGTTTAAGTGAGGTCTTCGTTTCTTCAAGATCCGATTGCCATCACAGTAGCGTTGATTCGTCATCTTCCTCCCGGATAGGTTTGCTTCCACTCTTTTCTCCCCTTTTGGACATTCATGTTTGAAATGTCCAAGTTCATTACAATTGAAGCATCTTATGTGGTCTTTGTTTTGATGACCGTGCTTCCCACTTTTATTTTTCCATGACTTCCAATTTTTGTCTTGACCACGTTCTTTGTTTTCCTGCTTTGAACTTTCGTGACCGCAACGTTCACATTTATGGTCATGGGCTTTCTTCTTCTCGTCTTCTTTGGAGAATAAGAGCTTGCCATACATATCTTCCTCCTTGATTTTCTTCTTGGTGCGTTCCTCGAAAGCCTTCAATCTTCCAACGGCTTCTTGGAATGGCATTGCACCAAGATCAACAAATTGCTCGATTGCAGCAACAATCTGAATGAACTTTTCTGCTACCGAACTAAGTAGTTTTCGAACCAGTTTCTTGTCATTCATAGTATGCCCAATATTGCTTGCTTGTGATGCAATCTCACTAATTTTTCACGCATAAACATCAAGCGACTCGTCAGCACCCATTTTTAGAGACTCAAACTCTGACTCGAGTGTTTCTAAACGCGCTTCTTTAACTCTGTCAACTCCAACATGTCAAACCTTTAACGCGTCCCAAATTTCTTTGGCCGAATTAAAATTAGCAATTTGCAATACCATATTTTCTGGAATCGATTGGTATAGTAATGCAATTGTAGTATTTTTCTTTTTCTCATCAACTTCGGTGCCCTCTTTAGGTTCAATGGCTTCCCAAATTCCATGGACATTAAAGATCGATCTGATTTTTATAGCCCAAATGGTGTAATTTGTGGAGTTTAACACAGGGCATTGAAAACTCATGGGTGTCCCTCCTTCCTTTGAAGTTACAACTTCTCTATCCTTGGACCCAACCATTTTCTGAGTTTTCTTTTTCCCACTCTTGACAAATTGACTATTACCGGTTTCAGATCGACTTTGATTTCAACTTTACTAGTATCGGATCAAATCGATATCAACCTTTAACAACAACAGTTCACCGGTTTTTCGGTTGCCTTACAACTTAAGACAAATCAAAACCAACTGTTAATTCTATAAACAGTATCCGGTTTATAAAACCAACTGTTTCAACAACAACGGTTTTCGGGTTTTTCGGTCACAAAATGAATCAAAATCAACCGTTTTATACCGAGAGTAGTATACGGGTTTCCTAAGGCAAATCAAAACCAATTGTTCGTCTCAACCAACAACAATACACGGCTTTTTCGGTTGCCAAAATAACTCAAACCAATTACTCTAAAACAGAACGGTGTTCGGGTTTATCGGTCACCAAGTGAATCAAAACCAACCGTTCGACCAAGAATAGTATCCGGGTTTTCGGTTGCAAGGCAAATCAAAACCAATTGTTCGTCTCCACCAACAACAATACACGGGTTTTTCGGTTGCCAAACAAATCAAACCAACTATTCTTTTAACCTTTCTTACTTGTTTTGTTTTTCTAAAACAAAACAACCCCTTCTTAAAAAAAATCAAGAACCTCAAGTTTGTTGTAAACACTTTCGCATTTTAACTGAATACAACAAACAAAACCTATTGTTTTATCCTTCCAGTTTCTTGAAGACGTGGTCGTTATCAAAACGAACTCTTCTTATCTTTCTTTGATCAAATTCTTAATTGAGACAAAATTTGTCTTGATCAATTAATCACAACCCTTGTTCAATTCACAGTTCTTGAACAACCACAATATTCCACAAATTAGTTGATCTTGATTTTTACTTTTAAACTAATCAGATAATGCGCCACTTCTGGATTGTTAGGATCAATTTGAAAAGAATCACAATCCTTTTCTTTTTCTTGACCAATCAGTGACCCTTATCACTAATCGATTGATTCACATAGATAATTTCTGATCAATCTATTATAAACCAGGGGTATTCACAAACTGAATTCCCAAATCGATTCAGGCCGATTATCACAAGATTTGCAAACCTTGGCTCTGATGCCACTGTTAGAAATCAATCACAGAACAAATCCCAATTGACAATTCAATTGTATTAGAACAAGATGATCACAAACACAAATCTTGATTAACAATACTGAAATACGTTAACATAATTTGTCTAACATCATTCCCTATTTATAGACTAAATAATTACACATTAACCCTAGTAAATAAAATAATTACAAACAGACCCCTATACTTAATATAAATATTAATATGTTTAGTTTATATACTAATAGTTTTCAGTGTTGAAAAAAATAATCAAATAATTCAATCCTTTGTAAACACGAGAACAAATATTGACACAGAAAAGTTAAACTTACAATCGATGATTTGGTTCTATGTCTCTAAATGCGAACTTGCTGTTTGGTTTCAGTTTTAAATGCACTGAAGTTTCAAGCCCAAATTATTTTCGGTTATTTAGTCTAGGCATTTGCAAAAAACAAACTTGAAACTTCCTAACAACCATAATGGTATAAGGCTGCACTTTTATGCTATTTACAACTTAACCAAAAGGTGTCTTAATTCCAGACACTACTCAAACCCGACACGAAAAAATATAGGTTTTGGTCGGCTAACACGACTTGTTTTAAAAATAGGGCGGGTTTAGCTTGACCTGTTTTAAATACAAGTCGGGTTCGGATTGACCCATTAACCCATTTAAGTTTAAATGCTTTAGAATTACATTTTTCACTTTGCTTCTTAAGTGTGTAGCAAAACTTAAAAGTATTTGAAAATCTTGGTCCTTTGTTTGAAATTTGATTTGTGGTATACATTTCGAGTTCTGAAACGATGTACAATTTACTTTTTAATACGAAACCTATTATATATTTTTTGTTTATAATCCATAGAAGCTTAATTATATGTGTTAATTAGTTTACTGTTTGTAATTTTGTAGGCCTGACTCATCCAAGAAGTACCGAGTTTGGTTCTCAAACTTAATGAAGGAGATCGCTCGTGAAGGACTTCAAATAGTCGTTAACAATAATGTAAGTGTAATTTACTTGTTTAATTATGTTTAGATTGGTTTGTTCTGACACAATTCGTTCTGACCCGGCCAAATTTTGTAACGTTTTCTTTGTTTATTTTTCCTCTTAGGTTGGGGGAGGCAAAGATGAATACATGGGGAGGCGGATTTTGATGCAGTTCGAGAAGAATTGTTGAGTTATGCGACACATTTTACACTTTATTTTCAGGTAGTGATATGTAAGGTATTGAATATTAACCAATATTTTAGTTAACCTGGGAATATTTGTAATACTTTGACTTACAATGTCTATTAAGAAATGAAATGTATAGTTTTGACGTAATATTTGTGTCATAAATGTAAATATTCATAATTATGCAAATATATGTATATATATATGTATGTATATGTGTGTATTTAAAAATATATATGATGACACTTGTAAGTGCAAGTCGTATATTGGCCGGTGTCATAAATTATGCGAGTAATAAAAACGTGTCAAAAATGCATGTCCTAAACGTGTATTATAAATGAGCGTCATCAATGTATGTCATGTTTCATGACACGCGGATATTTAATTTATGATCGAGGCTTTAATGACACACATTGCGTGTCATCTACACCCTTTAATGACACGTAATGCATGTAATTAAAGACATTTTTCTAGTAGTGAGACCATAAGTACAAGATAGAAATACCTTGTAAACTGGGCCGTAACCACCCTCACCAAGTTTGTTATTCGTTGAGAAATTGTTTGTAGCTTTAAGTAATGTAGACAAGCCAAATAGTGGCAGCTTTAGATCTTCGTGATCACTTGTATTTTCAGGATCAGGTTCAATCACGTTTTTTGGTGTCCCTGTAAAGTAGATAATAATTCTTACAACGTGAGCCGACCAGTAAAGAGTATTCAAACTTCATACCTTGCTGATGTTGCTTCTTCCTATTGAAACGACAGAATAAACATACTGAAATTAGGATGACCAAAACCACAAATACTATGGGGACCATAACTCGTACTCTTATCCCTACATTTGAGGTTTCCTTGTTTCCAATTGCATTTGAGCTGTTCCTGTTTTCTACTGAGTCTGCCAAAAACAAACATTACAATGCACATGTGATATGAAGATAGTAATGAATATAAAATGCTGTTTTGATTTACCTAACTCTGAAGCTGCCATTCGTATATAAAGAGTGTCACCATCTTTCCCAAACGTTCTGACATCAGCTAGGTCACCGAACCATAGCAAGCAACCGCTACCGGTGCCCGAGACATTGGAATTTGTGTAAGCGCTACACGAACAATCGCTTTTTCACATCTTCTCACATTCAACAAGGGTCATGGTCTGGTTATACCGTGACCACCTAGTGTCGGGTAATTTCAAGTTAGAATATTTGTTGAACCCTTCCCCAGGTCCACAATCCAAAGGGATGGTACGTCGACACCCTTGTGATGAATCCGCAGATCTGCTTTCAAACCCCTTCAAACATTCACAAACCGGGGAGTTGTCAATGTTGCACATCCCATTCGGCCCACACGCGTTGTACTGATCACATTGATCGACTTCTGGAGCCAAGAAAACGTTCCATTCTTGTTTGTTATCGTCCCATAACAAGCGCTCCACACGACCATTTGGGCGTAACACCACCCGCATTAAAGCTGAAGTATTTATAAGATTAAACCGGGAGTAAATTTCTTTTTGATTAACAACAAAGGTGAAGTTGTACATCTGGCTCTGTCTATTATATGGATTTCCAGTATACCCGAGTCCGTTCCATGGACCTCCCCGGAACCAACCATATTTTTGGGCCATTCCATATGATCACTTGAGGATAACCTCTGGTGTCAATCCCATAAGAAAAATTACCGGAAGCAGGATCATTATCGGATTTCCATGACGTGAAGTGCCTGTCAATCCTGGTAATGAAATTTCTGCCATAATTCATTCCGGGAAGTAAAGTGTCTGTCAGAAAGTCACAACTTTGCCATATGGGATTTTCTTGATTTATATAATTACCGTCTTCCTTATAAATTATGAAGTTGCCTGTATCTAGAAGCTGACCAATCGGGTTCCTCACGGTTGTCGTGCTGGATGAGTTCCATAGGACATTGCCAGTGGTGGCATCCCATAGAACTAAAACTCCATTGAGGGTGAGAGTTAGCTCGCCCGAGGTATGCGCAAGTGGTGCATCCCGGTTGGCTACCCATACATAGGTTCGGTACGCTCTTTTCTTGTACCAAATCCCGACATAATGGTTGATGGAGTTGTCGGGGCTAAAGAAACCAAGTTCGAAGGTTTCTTGTGGTGAAACAATGGTATCATTATATCTAATGATTTGGTTTGTAGATATGGTGTCTGCGCCAAAGGTAAAAGATGTTGATACATAAAGCACAACAAAGAAGCCAAAGATCAACTTGCTGTTAGTCACTCTTGTTTCCGCCATTAAGTAAACACACTTTTACAATTTTGTTGTTTGAAATAAGAACAGTTTGATTCAGTTTCGAAAATTAAATACATACTCTATTTTAGATGGGCCCGTGGAGTTTCAGTTACGCATATACTTTATATCTTTGATTGTGAGTAGAGTCGATAGAATGCGGATCAATAAGTCTAGTGAAAATAGACGTTCAAATTTTATTTTTACAAAATATTAGTCTGAATACAAAATATAAACAAGGGGAAGGTTTCATGTACAAAATAATCTTAACATGAGAACATAGGAAACAATACTAACATACCAAAAATAAGAACGTACGAAACAATACTAATCTACAAAAACAATGTTTTATAATAAAAAGAAAAAACCTAATAAGAACAACAAAAGAATCAAAATTAGCAAAAATAATAACAACAAATACTTATTACAACAAAATGTAAATCAACAAATACCTATAACGTCTTATAATTGGAAATCAGCAAATACGAACAAAAAATAACAACAAACAATTATAAAAACAAACTTAATAATAAAATAAATCGGTTCTCACTGTTTTCATGTTAAGAATAAAATATATTTGATCTTGAAACATATAAACAAATCTTACTTTATATGTAACTAACGGGAAAAACACACGTCACGTCGCAGTTTCCTTGTTATGACCATTTTGCGACCGAAAATGCATTGGGACTTGTAACCACAAAATGGTAGCAAATTTTGGGTCCGGGTTTTGTCACCTAGTGTTCTATTAGTGACGGTTTCACGACCCCTTGCCTTTTACAACTTTCAATTGATTTACGACCACTTGCCAATTAACAATATGCGACCACTTTGCGACGAAAATGTTTCTTTTTTTCTTTTTTTTTGAAGCTAATACTGTTTATGTTATTATGCCTAAAGCATTTATCAATAGTTCAAAATTATATAAAAGAGTTAATTGCAAATATGGTATCGTGGTGGAACCCAAACAAAAGTTTCAACCCTGTGGTGGTATTTTTGCAAATATGGATCCTGTGGTGGCCTTTTTTTTTTTTTTCAATTGGGACGCTGCCGTGAATTTAGAGTTTGTTTTTCTGTGAAAAGACCGCTCTACTCTTGCAGTTTTCAACCCTGTGGTTTTAAATATATACAATTTGGACCCTCTGTCTATTAACATATATTCCTTCCAAGTTTTAACCAACCGAAGACTTTTTAGGGTTGACTATCTTTGATCTGTTGACCCGTCATTATTTCAGGTAATATACGGTTGAATTTAAGGCTGGAAATGAACCGACTGAACACGAATGGATCATGTTCGCGCTTGTTTGTTTATCTTTAACTGAACGAACGATAAAGAACAATATATGCCAACTTTATAAACATCCTGATCATATCAATGGATAGAGTTAAAGAACAGCATAAACATATAGATTGGTCTCATCTAGGAGGAGGAGGATGATGATGATCAAGTGCAGGTCGAATTCTTGTAGTGTATAGATTGGTCTCATCGGAGAGAATTAGTGTTGAAAATTGATGACATCTTTTGTGGTTGCAATTGTATTATGCAGCAAAACTTGGTGTTATGTATGGACTTGACAACCAGACCATTTTATACAAATTATTCATTTTTTAACTTAATTTAAAAAAACATTTGGTACTTTATTCTAAATCTGACTACGACTCAGTTTTGGTCAAAACCTGTTTTCACCCGAAACATCAACCGCCGGTTCATCGATTTCATCGTCCTTCGTTCTCTTCCTCTTCTTCTCGCCGGAATTCTCATTCCCAAATTCCGTCAACTTATCGAAACTATATCGTAACGCCACCCGTTTCTGGAACAGAATTGGCTGAGCTCCCACCGGCGACGAAATCTCCAGCGACCAGAGAACTTTAAACCTCGCCGGAAACAATGGAGTCACCGAAAACCCATGGAATCCGGGTAAAACCGGGTTGAAGTTAATATCTCCGGTTGTATCGTTACCAATTATTATCATTAGTCGCAGGAAAATCCGAACTTGATGAAAGCTCGTGATGTGTTTAAAATTCATCAAATTGGATGTCTGATTGTGTAAGAAATTCGGGTTGGAGCATCCGAAATCGAAGGTATAGATGCATGGTAGTAAAACGATCCGCAAACTAAAGAAATTGCCACGCGGACCACCGATATAACATGCAGGTCAGCAGTAAGTATCCGCGAGAAGAATCTGGGGGTCGCATAAGGAACCTCACATGAAGGAAGTTCCCACGTGATGAGGAAGAGCAGTTGTAACAAATTGTTCTAGAAGATTACCATAACATTCCCTGACAACAACATTAGCCAATGAAAGGAAGACAACTGGACACCTGGTAACTGCCCTAAACGTGGCCAGGTTGTCATACCCTCTAAACGCGCGACATGTGTCTATTCAGGTGAAAGAGGAATATCTTGACAGCGACAACTCCACCAATCACCTTCCCCCATCCTCGGCTATAAATACTTCAATCATTTTCATGAGGTATTCATTCACTCCCCACTAATCACAACAATTACTCGTACTCGGTACTTTCTCCGTTCACAGCACAATACTTATTCTCACGCTGGAGGGTGGTTACCCCTTCTTGTCCTTCTCGTATCAAGTCATGGTGTTTGTTTTGCAGGAACCTTTCTGAGATCTGATTTCATCTGACGTCTAATGTGTTCAATAATCCGTACTTGTGGAAACATAGATCTGAACCCCGGTAAGAGAGAGCTAGGTGTTCATTTGTTTTTCTAATAAAAACTTGCGCAGCGCAGACCACACGCATACATTGTCATTTTTAGACTGTTTGTTTTTTTCGAAGACATTTAATTAGAAAACATCTGCGCGAACTCTTCTTGTTGCAGATTTGGCACATCCAATTCTAAAATCTTTTAACGTTTGCAGAGGGTTAAACACCACCACCTACCAACACCCACTTTCCACCACCACTGTCCACTACCACCCACCGTCTGCCACCACCACCGTCTAACACCATTGTCCACCGCCACCATCACCGTCCATCACCACCACCCCATCCACCACCTATCACTAGGGCCAGCTCTGAGAAAGCAAAAAGAAATTTTGGGTCAAAGGCGAAAAATTTTTTGGGCCTTAAGCAAAAGGTGTATTTTGTTGGATTTAAATAATTTAATTTTGATATGGGCTTACTTGGCTATAATTTAGGTTGCGTAAAAAACTTTTGTATAAAAATGAAACTAGAACCCATAACCTTTTGGTTGGAAGTAATACCCCTTTGCTACTAGATCAAGCTAGTGGTTATGTAATTGAGTTTAAACACTAAATATACGTATTGTATTAATAAAAATACATATAATTTTAAAAAAAATTCGGGCCTAACAGGGTGTCGGGCCTATGGCCCTCGACCACCTAGCCACACCTTATGGCCAGCCCTGCCTATCACCACTGTCCCACCACCACCACTGTCCACTATCGTCCACCACCACCACCATCCACTACCACTACTACCGTTTAGCATCGCATATCGTCTACCACCACCCACTACCACCGTTCATACACCACCATCAGTTTATTTTAGTACTCTACAGACGTTAAAAAACAAACAATATTCTTCTTGTAGACTGCAGTGGTTTGGTCCACATCTTCTTCTACAAATATGTGCAGATGTGGTCCGCAGACCGCATACATTTTACCTCTGAAAAACAAGCATCACCTTAGCGTCTGCGTTGATATTATTATTATTGTTGTTGTGGTGGTGGTTAGAATGATACCGTTCGGTTTCGAGCATGGATTTGAGGGTGGTGAGAGAGGCGTAAGTGGTGGTGTCGTTGGTGAGGACTTGGTGGTGGGTGGTGGTGTCTGGTAGCATTAGGTTGGTGTAGTGGGTGAAAAGACATTGTTGCCCTTGAAACTAATGGACGTAATAGCCGTTAGTTAATGGCTGTGTTCGATTGCAAAAAAATGCTCATCACATGGCCCATATCTGCAAAAATGCCACCACGAGATAGAAACCTGCGTTTAAGATTTCACCACAGAAACCATAGTTTCAATTAACTATATATAAACTTTCACTTAAAAATTACATTTGAAAATGCCAAATACCCTATTAATTAATCCTAACCTAATAAATATCCAAACATTCAAAACTAAACATCCAAACATTAAAATTGTCAAATACCCGAGTTTCACGTCCTAGTCACTTTCTATACATCTTCGCTTGTATGTCGGAATCTAATGCCACAAGCCAGTTAAGGAATTAAAGACGCTCTCCCTTGCCTACAATTTAATTTATAGATGAAGTCTCTATAAAATATGTGTTAATGATTGAATATTTTTTGATAAATTATATAATGTTTACAACCAATTTATAGAAAATATACAAGAGGAGCAATAACCATCAATTGAATGTACAGGAGATATTTGTGCAAGTAAATAAGGAAAATTATTGAATAGCATAATTTGTTCCTTGATATCAGTGTAACCGCTTTGACTGTATCAATTGAGATTTATATTCCTTATACGCCCCCGCAAGATGGAGGATCCATCGGATACGCCAATCTTGGACCGATTACGAAGAAATGGTGCTCTCGTTAAAGGTTTGGTGAGCATGTCTGCTAATTGATCTTGAGAGCTAATATGAAGAACCCGTAACTGTCCAGCCGCAATTTGTTCTCTAACAAAGTGATAATCAAGTGCTATATGTTTCATTCGTGAATGGTATACGGGATTGGCGCAAAGATACGTAGCACCAGAGTTGTCACAAAACAGTGTTGGAGGCGTTGTTGAAGTAAAGCCAAGTTCATGCAATAAATTCTTAGTCCAAGTGATTTCCGCTGCAGCGTTTGCTAGAGCTTTATATTCGGCTTCGGTTGAGGAGCGTGAAACCGACTTTTGACGAGTAGACTTCCATGAAATAATATTAGTGCCTAGGTAAAGCATGTAGGCAGTGGTAGACCGACCAGCGTCATGTACACCGCCCCAATCCGAATCTGAGAAGGCCGAGAGATCAAGCGATGAATTTCGGTTTAGAAAAAGGCCATGATGAATGGTACCTTTAAGATAACGGAGGACACGTTTGAGGGCCTGCCAATGTGTTTGGCGTGGGTGGTGCATAAATTGGGAGAGTTTATTAATGGCGAAAGAAATATCCGGGCGAGTGAATGCCAGATATTGAAGTGATCCTACGATTTTCCGATATGGTGTTACATCGACCGTAGGAGAGGAGTCAGAGGCGGATAAAGGTTCAGTGGCGCTAAGTGAGGTGGTAACATCTTTTGCTCCATCCATTTTAAACTGATGCAAAATGTCTTGGATGTAGTGATGTTGTGATAGAAAAAGATCCTTTGGTGTGAGAATGACTTCAACACCTAGAAAGTGATGGAGCATACCAAGATCCTTGATAGAGAATTTGCGGCTTAAAGCCTCGATAAAATGCTCAAGGAATTGTGAGTTGTTGCCCGTAAGAACTATATCATCTACATAAACCATGAAATAACAAATGATATCTTGATGTTTGTAGATAAAAAGAGAGGCATCGGCTAAGGATTTTCGAAATCCAAAGCGAAGAAGAAAGTTTGCAAGTTCGATATACCAAGCACGTGGTGCTTGTTTTAAGCCGTACAAGGACTTTTTGAGCTTACAAATGTGATTGGGGTATTGTGGATTAACATAGCCTGGTGGCTGAATCATGAAGACATCTTCATGAAGTGTTCCATGAAGGAAGGCGTTATTGACATCCAATTGACGTAGTGGCCAATTTTTGGTAAGTGCAATGGAAAGAATAGTCCGAATGGTGATTGGTTTAGTGACGGGACTAAAGGTATCGAAGTAGTCCTTTCCATGTTGTTGGAGGAACCCTTTAGACGGGCTTTGTATTTTGTAATAGAGCCGTCTGGATTACGTTTAATTCTAAAGACCCATTTGCAACCAATTGGTTTATCGGATGTAGCGGGAACAAGTTCCCATGTTTGGTTTTGAAGTAGCGCGTTGAACTCGGAGTCCATAGCAGCACGCCATTGTGGGTCCTTAGATGCTTGGTTGTGAGTTGTAGGTTCAAGTGTGGGTGGAAGAGGGTGGAGAGTAGTGTTGTTAACAGTATGAGAATTGTAATATTTTGGGTTCGGTTTTCTAATTCGTTGAGGCCGAGAGGGAGCAGTAGGGGAAGAAGAAGTGGTTTCGGTTGTGGGAGTGGCGGTCGTGGAGGGTGGTGTTTGGCTATCGGTTGGAATGAGATTGGATTCAGGTGTGGATGAAGTTTGGCTTTCGGCTGGAATAGTATTGGAGTCAGATGGGGATGTGGGTGTGGTAGTAGGTGAATTTGATATGGGGTCGGACGTGTATGGTGAAGAGTTGATTGAAGAGTTGGTGGGTGAAGAAATATGTTGGCTTGAAGTAGATGAGGAAGTAGAAGAGGGATTGATGGGGAAGTGTGAGGTGTTTGGTTGTTGGGAGTGGGTTGATGGGACAGAAGGGTTTATTTGACGTGGGGATTGCATGGAGGTAGAACTAGTTCTAGAAGGAGATGAGGTGTTGTTTGGAGAAGATGGTTTTCTTTTATAAATAGTAGAAAGGAAGTTGGCAGGAGTGGGTAGAGGACTTTGATCAGTATTTTGAGTGTTGAATGGGAAACTGTGGTCAACAAATTCAACATGGCGGGAGTGATATAGACGATGAGAAGAGGGGTCATAACACTTATAGGCGGATTTTGAGGGTGAGTAACCAAGAAAAATACATTTTGATGAGCGAGGGTGAAGCTTCGATTTAGCATATGGACGGAGCCATGGAAAACACAAACAACCAAAGGGTTTAAGTTTGGTGTAGGTAGGTGTGGATTTGTATAATTGTTCAAAAGGTGACAAGAAATTTAGTATTTTTGTGGGAAGTCGATTTATGAGATAGACCGCGGTTTGAAACGCGTGAGACCAAAACGTGAGTGGTAGATTAGCATGATAAAGGAGAGAAAGCCCGGTTTCAATGATATGTCGATGTCGGCGTTCCACGACTCCGTTTTGTTCTAGAGTGTGTGGAGGGGTAGTAAAATGAGAAATACCATTTTGTTGAAGATAGGAAGTAAGTCCTATGTATTCACCTCCATTATCCGAAAAAAGTGACACTAGTGGTGTACGAAAGAATTTTTCAACTAGTGTTTTAAATTGTGGAAACAATATAGAAACGTCCGATTTCTTTTTAATGGGATATAGCCAAGTGTACTTAGAGTAAAAATCGACAAAAAGTACATAATAGGAATATCCATCATTTGAGGTTTGAACCGGTCCCCAAACATCCGTGTAAACAAGTTCAAGCGGTTTAGACACAATAAAAGAGTTTTCACCAAAGGGTAATTTATGACTTTTATTTAACGAACATGCATCACAATGAAAATAACGAGCGGACATATTATTGTAAACAGGTCCAAATTTATTTAGTAGGCGCTTTAGAACTTGAATAGATGGGTGTCCAAATTTGTGATGCCACGAAAGGAGAGAGCTAGATGTCTTGGTGCTTAAATTAACTTGCATGGGAGAATGTCGAGGGTTGGGTGTTGCATAGTAGACATCATTGATGTTCACTCCTTGCATTAGGTGCGCCCCCGTGCGAAGATCCTTAACCAAAAAATGAAAAGGAAAGAATTCAACAGAAATATTGTTAGTTTTGCAAAGCTTAGCAACCGAAATAAGATGATTACGTAGTTTAGGAACGAGTAAGACATTGTGAAGTAGTAAAGAGCGAGATGATGTAGGAATAGAAGAGTGACCAATGTGAGAAATGGGAAGAGTATTACCATTACCGAGAACGATCTCGTCGGGCCCCCCGTATTCGGAGAGCTTGTGCATGAAGGCTTGGTTGGGTGCGGCATGATCGGAGGCACTGGTGTCAAACATTAGTGAGGTTGATGAGCTTGCCATGGATGAGTTGACTTGCGGGTTTGAGGATGGCTTGGCAATAGCAATGTTGTTGTTTTGCAAAAACCGAGCAAGTTTCCGGCAATCCTTGGTGTCATGTCCTGGAATGCTACAAAATTGACAAAAGAAATTATGACGGTTAGTACGATAATTTGTCGGTTGGCCTCCGATTGCATTTGGAGCAGCAGTGGATCGCGACCCAAATTGATTTGCCCGATTTGAAAAACGGCCTGGTCCGGTGTGAGGCCCAGAGGTGTTGGACCGATTTGGGTGGTATCGGACAGCATTTGTGTTGTTGTGACGATACGTGCTATTAACTGTGGTGATTAGGGTTGCCGGTTTAGAGGCTTGTAGCGATCGCTCATGATCTACAAGTTTCTCATAGAAATCAGAGAAAGTGATCGGTGTGTCTCGAATCTTCAAGGCGGCAGAGATTTCTTTGTATTCGTCACCCAGATGGGTGAGTATGTGAACTATGAGATCATCATCATCAATCTGCTTGTGAGCCAAGGCTAATTCATCGGCTATAGCTTTCATCTCGTTGAGGTATTCTGCTACAGGTTTGGTGCCTTTGCTGTTTGTAGCAAGTTTTGATCGAAGGGAGATAGTCCGGGACCGTGAGACACCAGCAAAGCTGTCGGTGCGGCGTGTGAAAAGCTGGTTAGAGGTCTCAGCAGATGAGACGATTGGTTGAATCGTGTCCGAGCAACTTCCAAGAAGTGCCCCGAGAAGAATTTTGTCTTGGCGAAACCAGAGACGATAGGCTGGATTCGGTTTTCCTTCAAGTGTTTTTGGTGGTGGTTCGGTTCGACCGTCAACAAATTGTTCGAGTTCAAGACCCATGAGCATGGATAGGACGTGTTTGCGCCATGAGGGAAAGTTGGTTGTAGTTAGTTTGATTGGAAAATGGTTGTGGGTTGAAAGTTCAATAATGGTGGAGGAAGACATAATGTGTCTGTTGTATGGAAAAAAAAAGAAAAAAGAAAAAAAGGCAGCAAGGTGGTTTTGGATCGGAAAAAGACTCAGAGGAGTTGAAGAGCTCTGATACCATGTAAAATATGTGTTAATGATTGAATATTTTTTGATAAATTATATAATGTTTACAACCAATTTATAGAAAATATACAAGAGGAGCAATAACCATCAATTGAATGTACAGGAGATATTTGTGCAAGTAAATAAGGAAAATTATTGAATAGCATAATTTGTTCCTTGATATTAGTGTAACCGCTTTGACTGTATCAATTGAGATTTATATTCCTTATAGTCTCTAATTTTATATAAATCATCTTTTGCATTGAAAGTATATTCATGAATTGCATGGAATAGTTTGTTTACCATTTCAGGCAATGTTGGATGCGCATGAACCACATACTTGATGCCCTGCATGGTTTAAATGCTACCAATCAGAGTACTGAACTTTGGACCATTTTGACCCATAAACCCCCAACGTGTTTTGCCCTTCATACAGTAGATGCATAGTGAGTAATTGCCTTTGATATTTCATCTTCATCTCCTTCAAGCCTTTCTTTTGCTGCCTTTTCTCTTGCTTGTGGTTGCAAGTTTATAACTAAAACTTTATAGTTACAAAACTTGATCAACTCTTTTAGACAATTGCCAACTTAAATAACTAAATCGGTACTGAATGTTTAAATAACTAAATAAGAGTTTACAAATTGAGTATGGTAAAATATAAGGCGATCGAGCTGATAGATGATATATGTACCAATTCTCCCTTTGAATCAACAACTCGCGTGTCATATTTCTACTTGCGTAAATTGTACCAATTCCACAGGAATTCCAAACACTTTATAATATTGGGTTGTTGGGTTCTCTCGTTTAGAAACCGAGCTACAATCCTTGTTAGACATCCAAGAAGAATTTTGGCGACATTGTGTTCTTCTACTCATTTCTTACATATTCACGGTATAAATTCATTGCTCGATTTGGGTGATTTCAGCTCGACCGAAATCATGTAGATCCAAAACTTCTGGTTAGATCCATGCTCCACGGGGCCTTCAAGTGGTATCAGAGCCTACGTGCTCAATTCGGGTTGTTTTGGATCATTTTTGGATTGAAACCAAGGTGCTCTTGCTGTTTTTTGTTCGGTTCGAAAATGGCTTAAAAATTTCAGATCTAGCTCAATTTAGAGGTGTTTTGGTCTAAAGTTTGGCATGTTTGGGTATAAATATTAGTGATATGGAGTTATAGCAATTTGGGATCTTGGCTTAGATCACCTTTTTTTTTTATGTTTTAGTGAGTTTTAGGTTCGGTTCGAGTTTATAGCATTCAGATCCATACACATGCATTTCTTGTTCTTGTCGCAAACTAGTCGCGATCCAGTCGCTTTTCGTCATAACCTCACATTCGCAAGTACATTCGCATTCGCAGATCTTTGCGAACCAAAATTTTGTGAGCGAGTCTTTGCGAACTGGATCATTTGCAAAGTGACCCCCATTTGCAAAGGGGACCTTGTGTATTTGTGTGAACTCCCGTGTGAACTTGCTTCTATTTGCGAACATCAAGGTTTGTGAACCGAGTGAGCCTTTTATAGTCTGTGAGCCATTCACTTGTTGTCATGGTCGTCTCCGAAAATTGTTAAAAAATTTGGGCCGAAGGTGATAAAAAATTTGTGCCTTTTAGTAAGAAAAGCTTTTTTTTATTGGGATTAAACAATTAATAATCTTGGTAATTGGAATCCAACACTTAGGACTGTAAGAAATGACAAATGCCTTAATACGGGGCTTCCAGTTCGAGTAATATTCCATCTTGGTAACTCTCGGTGGCTTACATAAGGTTGCGATGTCTAAGCCAACTGTTGGAAAAATATAAATTGATGAATGGAAATTAATATATTAAATTATTAATATTAAACTCTTCATATGTTGAAACTATTGAGTAGAGTTTCTTTATGACACTTGATGAGTTTTAATAGAGTATTAAGTCTCTAATTAAGTGAGACTCATCACTTACCTACAACTCTTGTATGTTTACTAGACTTGATGTCTTATTTGAAAAAAGGGGAAAAGTAGTATACAAATAGATATATACAAAAGAGGTATTTGGAGCATGGAGAACGCTTGAAGACCCATTTGTTGGGAACCCATAGAGAGGATTCGTTTCTACTCTATCACATCAACATATTATTCTTCCCATTCTTTTTCTTTTCAAGAACACCAATATACCCAGTGCAATCTCGGGTGTTAGTGCCATCTCCGGTAGTACACACACTGTTCTGGTTGTTGTACCCTGGGAGACAGACGTCTCTTTAGTAGAGACCCGAAATCTGTTTTAAGGGAAGCGTATAGAATACGTGCCTCAACCACGCTCAATATATATTGTTTTGTTCATTTTTTTGGCAGTCAATGGAGTTAGCCACATCAAGGAAAAACTAAGACGAATGTGAAGATAATCAACGAGTGAAAGACTCGAGTCAAGAAGTTTCTGTTGAAGTTCTCACCGAAGACATCAACATACATCTTTATATTAATATAAATTGTATTTTATTTTATTTCCTTTTTGGTTGTGTACACGGTATTGTATCACGGTATTTCTCTTGTATAACAAGAGTATCGTTATACTTACTTTATTTTTTTATTATTTTTAAATAATATTGTGACCCATGTCCTACACCAATTGCATTGATATTTGAAGTTGAAATGACGATGATCTTTTAAGCAACTACGTATTACAAGTAGTAAGTGAGCAAACAAATAGAATCAAGATCTTGAACCTTGTTCTATCACCTTTGCTAATTGGATTGCATGTAAGCTTCAATAAATGCTTATGAGGAATTGACTAATGATTGTTTGATGATGAAAGACCTTAATCTTGTAACGACTACAAAATTATAAACATAAAGCAAGGACTACAAAATTATAAACCTTAAAACAAGAATTTCTAAGTGGCTTAGTAAAATTGGAATTGGTTTACAAGGGCTTGATTGGCTTGCAAAAGGAATTAAAGCTTACAAAGTGTCTATGCTCGCTACCAGCAGCGCTGACATGGTGTGGGGAGGTCGACTGACCCCGGCCCGATCACCCTGGTAGGCCTGGATATTTATTTTTTAAAGTTTTATATATTTTTAAGAAAAAAAATACATATCCTTAATGTTTAAACTCAAACCACCGAGACTTACAAAGATAGAAGATTACTCGATTTGGAAGCCCCGTTTTAAGGCATTTGTCATTTCTCATGATCCGAAGTGTTGGATTCCAATTATCATTGGTTATGCTGAACCAAATACATTAGGTACAGCTCAAAGAATAAGGGTTCAAAAGAAAATGGTTGATTATGATGATACGACCGGTTCTTGAAAGTTGATTTCTAATTTTGCACAAATCACACTAATTATTGAAATCACTTCGCCATGCTTGATAAACGAAGCTGTCCGGGACCCAACACCCCCTAATTTCTTACTCAAAATCGGTAAGTCTTTAGCCCTAAGTACTTCTCGACTCTTGTTGAACCTGATCCTTGCGAGAACTTTCCTCAAGTTACCGGCTTGAAAAAAAAATAAGGCGATGAACATTTGTTTTTTCTTGGCATCAATGTTCGTTTCCAGATCTATCGTATCCCAAACCTCGTGAGCATTAAAGATTTCCTTACCATATCGTGCAATTAGTAGAGGACAACATGAAACAATGGAGTGATATTCACTTATCGTGTTGTTTTCTTTCGTAGTCTTAGATTATGTATTATTACCTTCGTCGGCCAAAAACCAGATCCACCTGATCCCAAACATCCGTCTACCATTAATGTTAAACATATTGATCATAAACTTCGTAATTTGTGTTTATTATTTTATTTTTATTTATTTATTTGTTTGTTTGTTTTTTGTTTTTCTAGTAGATGTTTGAAGAGAAGGGAAGTTAAGCAAAGAAAAAGGGATGAGATCATGAGATGCAAAAGCAGTGTGTTGAGATTATGCGCCATTTTGGTTATTCTTCAGGTTTTCCTCCACTCTTTCCATATGCATCAAACTTTAGGTTTATTGTAGTTGCAGCTGAACTTGTAAACATAATGTATTGTAATCATAAATTGTTAAACATGATTTGTTTTAGATATCTTTTTAAGCGTTTTAGACATAAACAAAACTTGGATTATTTCGTTCTTTCTTTCAACTTATTTTATTTAAAGCTTTATTTGGTCGAAAATTAGCAGGAAATCTTCAACCCATCATTCGTAAGAAAATTGTTTTGCAAACAGGATTGGTAGGAAACTGCCAAAAACAGATTTGGTGTGAAAGATCTCAAATGTCATGAGTAGGAAAATGGTCACAATAATGAAGGTTAGTTATGGTTTTCCTTTTTTGTATGTTATTAGTCTAACATAGAAGTGATTTGAAAAATTAAACTTACTACATCTTATAATGTTAGTAGATGTTGAAACTAAGCTTATAATGGACAAAAGCGAGAGAAATTTGTTTTGGGACACAATTTAATCCATTAAAAGATCGAACAAATTTGAGTTTGAAATTTATGATTATTAAGTTTGTCATAGGTCAAAATTTTAATCTGGGTTATTATCGATCAATAGGTCAAATAAGAATTACTAAAATCCAATTGTAGTTATAATTATTATCTTATGTGTAAAACCGAATATGAAATTTAGTTGTTTTATGAAACTTTATATATAAAATAACCCAACCTCTAAATCAGTATATTAAAATTGCATTTAGGCTTCTCCTTAGAAATTGAATAATGATTGTAATTAAACCCATGTCGCATTATTTTCCTACGAGCTACCCCAAAGCATTAAATTAATTGGATAATCTGAACCACAAAAACTTATATCATCATTCAAATCCATTGAATTTTCCATTTTCCACGGTTGACTTTTAATTAAATTCACTTGTTATATATAAAAATCAACAATTAAGAAAAAACAAAACAAAACAATCATCATAAATAACCCATAGCACCAAGAGGAGCATTGGGTCCCTTGAGATCGATAATTAAAGAAGCAAATGAAATCCGAACTTGATTAAAATACCGAAAACATAAATTAAACGAATGAGAAAGGTATGGTCTATGATAATTTTAGGAGTTGGCTCACATATTTTTGTATTTATAACGGATATTTTGTTTTCATGATTTTTTGATAATTATTTCAAAGATTATAGTTTTTTGATTTAAGGAAAAATGAGTAAAATCATTGAAGTATAACAGTTATGAGACAGATATACCTTATGTCACATCCCGAAAACCTTAACTTAACACAGCGGAAGTCTTAACTTTAATTCGTCGGGTTATGACAGACGCCGATAGTCAACAATAATAAACAATTAATAATAAAAGCATCATCTTTTATTATAAGGAAATATTTTACAACATCAGAGTTTACTACAAGTGCTAATGCACGGTTTACAACACATCACTTTTGTTCAAACACCCCACGCTCTCGTTTCCATACCATCTCGAAACCTTCACTTTCCTGCAAAGCATATTTAAATAATTTTTGGGTCAACACGAATGTTGGTGAGTTATTCCTGAGAAGAAAAACTTATTATATAAATATAAACAATTTATATATAAACAACACATGAATATAATGGTGTACGGCCATTATACTCCCAATTAAAGACCGATCAAACACGGTACACACAATAACGAAACCCGCATTTTACCTTTAAGAACAAAAAGCGTTAGTTGTAGACTAGCTACGAATACAACGCGTGTATGACTACCGATTTGATAACTCGAAACGTACCATACTCAAAATATTCCCACTTTTAACCCAACGCGAATGGAAGTGGGGGGCGTCACCCCGATAGATCTACCAACATTTCTGTGCCCGCCGTCCGGTTAACAGTTATTTAACCAAATTGATTCATCCCACAATAACGACAATTTGTAGTATAATGAGTTTTCAACACATTTATATATATAAACGAATATAGATATACAATATGCTTTTCGGAGGAAGAACTCACCTTTGATTTCGGGGTTTCGATTAAACGCTTGTTCCTATATTAGTACACGTTTGTTAATTTTAGGTTTGACTAAAATATATATATTCTTATTCTAAAAATCCACACAAGCATATAACACATAAAGTTTACTACTTATAATCTATACTTAAAATTATAAACAAGTAATAATCAACTAATAATTGTTTTATTTAATAATTTAATTTAATTATTAAAATTTATAAAATTTATTACCTTTAGTTGCTGGAGTGTTTTGGAAAAATTCAAGTTATCATTTTATTTAAACTTTTTGACTCTATTATAATCGGTTTTGTCGGTTTTGCCGGTTTCGTCGGTTTTGAGCTTAAAAACGAACTGGTTGTCCTTTTTACGAAACTTTTAGTTTTAAATTATCTAAAACACTTTTTATATGGTTTTTAGTCAAGTTTTATTGGTTTTTCAATAAAAATGTTTTGGTTTTTATTTTATTGCCAATTTCTTAAAAATGCCAATTTTTAACGTTTTCGTGTCGGTTTTCGCGACACGAACCGTGTTGATATAAGTTTTGCTATTCTTGACTTTTCTTATACTTTAACTTATGTTAAATATAAGAATATTATGACTTTAGGAGCTGTTTTATTTCAGTTCCAAAAACTCATGTCGGTTCACCTTAAAAGTCGAACTTTCCGACCGTTAAAGTCACCGACAAGCTATTTAAATCACAATGTCAAAACCAAACCATTTGGTACAGCAAGTATACATATAATAACAAATAATATATCATCATATACATGTTTGATCATCTAGCACCAAGTATGCACACAAAACAAATTTTTAACTACACATGCTCAAGCCTTAGCTTAAGTTTTCAACTATACAATATACATGTTATTTCTACAATCTCTACAAGGTGTTTATGTACCAAAATTTCCAGATCTTAATAACCCCTATTATCCTCTTATTTCATCCCATTATTATCCTTTAACAAACACATCCTTGATTTCTTTAACAACAAAGTTTCTTTATTTAGTAAGTTGTTTGCTAATTCAATTATTGTGTTAGCTAATCAATCCTTTAATCATGCATCCTATCTTAGTTTCAAATTGCCATTAATAACAAATTGATCACATTCATCACAAGTATTCACATCAAAATCCAAATTCCAACTTTTCTTAAATTAAAGTTTCCTTATTTAGTAATTTTAACAATCTTTGTTAATCTTCAAGTTCTAACTATTAATTATAGCATATAACCTCTCTTACTTTCAATTAAGTTATTCCATATCACTTTTGATTCATCAATCCATCCAAAATCCATAATTAATCCAAAACCCAAAAATCCCCAAATTTCAATTATGAACAAACTCTTGTTTTGTTTATCTCTAACAACAATTTCTCAATAATCCATGTCCATATTATCAAACTATTGATCAATAATCAATCCAATTTCATTCTAACAACAAACCCTAAAATCAACTCTTTTACATTCATCAAAAGTTTCAAGAGATTATCAACACCCAATATCAGTCTATTAATCAATATAGGGTCTTTAGGATATTTGTATGCATGTGTATGGAGTTTTTGATTCTCTCATACATATATATACATATACCCACGGCACACACATATACATACACTACACACATTATCAATCTTTCAATCAAACTCAAGTACATCAAATCTTGCATATTCATAATCAACACTTAAACATAGAACTTACTTGGTTCTTGAGATTTTGAAAGATGAAAATGGTGATTATGTGTGAGAGATGTGTTGTGCTTCCTTCCTAATAGCCCTTTAATAGCTTGATCCTTCCTATTGATCTTTAAATCTCTAAACCTCCATTGATCTTGATCTTGATTATTAGGTTTGTGTGTTTATGTACGTGTGTTAGTGATTTGAATTTGTGTGTGAAGAGTGTGTGTGTGTGTGTGAGCCGTGTATATAGAGAGAGTGAAAGGGAGTAGGGTGGTGAGGTGGTATGTAGGGTGATGTGGTGGAGGAATGGTGTGGTTACAACTCAAAACCTTCTAGATGTTGCAATGATTGGCAAGGGAAGTTGTAAGATGGGGATTGGAGGATGGAGAGGTGGAAGTGGTGAGGTGTTAAGGGGTGGGGCCGGTCCAAAGGGGAAAAGGGTGGGAAAAATGTGGGTTTTAAACAATAATCTTAAGTTTCCGTTTTAACGTCTAACGAATTTTAGCTAATCAAACGAATCCCGTTCCTAATAATTTTTGTCAGACTTTGAACGAAATTGGATTCTAGATAATAGAAGCCTAAGAAACTAATTTTTGGAAATAGTTGTCGTTGGGTCCGTACCGGGTCGTCCACCGACACTTAGTTTACTTATTTTGCAATTTTAGTGATTCAAGCCTTCTAAAATTAAGTTTATACATTGTCTCTAATACTTTAATAAGTATTTTAATTTTTCGAGATCATTTAGCCTCTATAGGGATTTATTTACTTTTTGACTTGCTACCCGAGGTTATTCCATGTCAGGCTCGTTACGTGGCAATTTTTGCACTTTTTGTTGACTTTGAAATGTCTAGATCACTAATAAAGGGGATTTTTCTCATAATGATAAAATTTTATTGCTAACCGAGATTATATTAGTTGCGGCTTAGGCTAATTTTTAGCCGGGTGTCACACCTTAGACCTCTATTGTCTCTGAACCTTTGTGATGAGTGATCAATCCAATCATTATCTTCCTAAGGTCTTCTGCCTTGAAGAAAATAAAAATGACTCCAGGACTCCAGATTTCATAACAAAAATCAGAGATGTTGATAAAAAGAAATATTTTATTTCATAACTGTTTTTCCCGGAGGAAAAACTTCTAGATATTTACATCATTTTCCCCTAAAGGGGAGCTTACTCACACATAGCTAAGATTACAAGGAAATTAAATTTTTCGGGAGAGTGTTCGATGCCTCTATCCCTTACAATTCTTACATTATATAGGAAAAACAATGAACGTAAAGTTCTTTTTGTTTACGTAAGTGCTTACGTAATTATCTTTATAATTGAACCCGTGTGGGGTCCTAATTACGTGTCCTCCATTATTTGACCGAGAGGTTGTCTCTTTGCCTGCGTTATTCACATGCTTGCTTTTAATCAATGAACCCATGTGTAAGGTCCAATTCACGTGTATCCTCTATTATTTCGTCTGAGAGGATGTCACTTTCTCTGCACTCTTCACATGCATGATTTTCTATTATGCGTGCCAGTTCTTGACACAATATTTTTTTAGTGGCCGGGCCTACATCAAGTTGATTGAGAACGATTCGTTGCTCAATGGTCTCTATTGCATTTTTTTCACGAACAGGTAAGGGGGTTTCACTATAACTAGTAATTATGCAGTTTTGGCTGCAGTAATTATTTTTTTTAAAACTTCCAACTTTAATCTGCTGAAGAGTCTTTAAGATTTTTAGATACCCATTAACTCTAATGGAGACCCAATTGCTGACATCTTCTTTTTCTTCCATGACTTTGGAAGGTTGGACATTTCTTGTTTTAGCTAAGCCAACCTCTGATAAATGTAAGGCGGGAAAGCTTTTTCCTTGATACCAATCTAGTATCGCAGAGATGCATTCAATATAAATGTTAGCATCTTTGGTAGCTGCAATCTTCTTTCTGAAGGTTTTTATAGCCTTCTTCATGCCTTCTGTGAACAAGTTAATTTCTTGTAAATTAGCAGAGGGATATATACATTTAATTAGTCCAGCAGAAAATGCAAGAGAAACTAAATGAGGATCAGATCCTGGACAGAAGTTGTATAGACTTTTTTATGTCTTGTCTTCTGTGTATATATTTTCGACTTCAAAGTCGTCTGGGCTAAGAGCCCTAGCTTTAGACCAGACTGATCGGAATTCGTCCAAACTTATTAGGTCGATTTCTTCATTCTGAATCTCTATTCTTTTTTCTGATTTTCTTTCAAATGGTGAGTTTGAAAAGATAACCGGTGATGTTCCTGTTGTCTTTACTACAGGTGTAGGAAAGATAGAAATTCTTAATGGAATTTCTTTTTTCCCAAATTCTGCAGAAAATCTTGTGGCTTCATGTTGGTCTTGTAACAAGGAGCTGAATTTTTTGTAGGGAGCTGATGTATTCTGGACATATTTTGAGACAATAGCCCAGTCTGCATAAATTCCTCTGTGGTCCCATAAAAAATGACGTAGAATCTTGAATTTTGATTTCCTGGAGATGTCACCTTTTGAGCATAGGTGGTTTTAATAGTTTTTGTCAAACTATCAGCCATAAACGGATTTGAGTTGTCTTTATCGGAGCCGTTTGCTTCCGGACTAGAAGATGATTGTGGCTCATCTTTTGCCTCATGTATGCTTTTTCCCAAAGCATCAGGGATCAACAGACTTGATTTTTCTTTACCTTTAGCCGTTTGTAAAGGAATAGATTCTGTTTTTAGACTTTCGTCTTCCTGTACAGAATTTACAGTTTTGGTGTTAAGCAATTCATTGTATAACACAATTTGCTGTTGCACAGCTCGTAATTCTATTAAAAGAATTTTTTCTTTTAGGCGTAGGGCCTTGATTTTTTCTTTTTCTTCTTCCATCACAATTCTTTTTCTTAATGAGGGTGTGATGAACTTTCGAAAGAGATGCATTCTATTTATAGAAAAAGATTACGTCATTGCTTACGTATTTTGAAAGTCACGTGTCAAGCTATCAGCTAGCACGTTTTTTGGTCCTTCAAGATGTTCAATATTAAAGGAATATCTTGAAAACCACATTTGCCATCTGACTAGGCGTCCTTGCTTATTATCTCCTGAAATTTTTGTTTTTAGGAAATAAATGAAGTTTTTATTATCTGTCCTGACTAGGAATTTTACAGGGGTTAGATAAATAGAAAACTTTGAAATGGTGTTTTTTATCGCCAGTAATTCTTTTTCATTACTGTGGTAGTTTCTTTCAGCTGGTTTAAAACTTCAGAGGTGTATTTACAAATTTCCTCTCTATCAGCTGTTTTTGCCTTTAAGACCCCACCCCAAAAATCATTTGAGGCATCGGTTTCAATTATAAGAAAATCTTCTTCTTTTGGAAGATAAAGTCTAGGAAAACTTTTTAAGTTTTTCTTTATCTTTTTAATATAATCTGTATCGGCTTCCTTCCAATCCCATACATATTCCTTTTTTTAATTTTACCTGTAGCGGCTTTCTGAGCTCTGCAAGCTTCGGGATGTAGCTTTCGGCATAAGTTAAAACACCAAGAAATCTTTGCAGATGTTTTTTGTCTTCTAAAGTATTTGGAAATTTATGTAAATTTTCCAAAATATGTTTTTGTGGATAATGAGTTCCTTGATCTATTTCAAGACCTAAAAAGTTTATCTTTGTTTTAAAAAGATTTGCTTTCTTTTTTGACAAAATGATTCCATATTTTTCAATTGTTTTTAAAACAGATAAAACATGAAAATAGTGCTTTTCCTCAGAGTTAGAAAATATTATGATATCGTCTACATAGACGGTACAATAATCTTCTAATCCTCTTAAAGCATTCTGCATATGTCTTTGAAATATACTAGGTGCTTGTTTTAATCCGAAGGGAACTACCTTCCATTGATAATGACCATCAGGACATGTGAATGCAGTTAGTAACTGAGATTCTTCATCTAATAGTACCTGCCAGAAACCACTTTTGCAGTCGAAACTAGAAAATATGGTTTTTCCTCTTAAGAGGGTTAGTAATTCTTGCATACACGGAAGATTATGACTATCTCCTATTGTTGCTGAATTAACCGCTTTATAATTTACTACAATTCGCTTTTTTCCTCTTCTTTTTTCAGCTTCATTTTCAACTAGAAACGCTGGTGACATATGGGGTGACTTACTTGGAACAATTAATTTTAGCTCAAGTAACTCTTTAATTTGTTTGCTAAACTCTTCTCTATCTTGTGGACTGTATTTAATTGGTTTTACCCTGATTACAGTCTTAGGATCTATTAATTTTATTGACGCTTTCATCCATTTTTTGGATTTTTCTGGGTTAATGGGATTTTCTGAGCATACTTTTTCAAGTAGTGCTTCTATTTTTTTGATATTTTTGTATTTCTATGAAATATTTTTCTTCTGGTTTTATAACTTCTTGAGTTATATTAGTACAAGGTATTTGCTTTGTTTTTTAATCTTTTTTCATTGACTCAAGAAAATCGGGGTTCCCAACGCGAAGTGCTTTGGTTATTTTCTTAATCAGAATCATTTCTTGATTAAGGTGAAAAGATATCCTGTCTAACCATTGTGTAAAGGGTCCATAAAGCTGACAGAAATTATTTCCAATGAGTAAATCTATTCCTGATTCCTGCTGATAAATGGTAGGAATAGGAAATGGTTCTCCTGAAAAGTAAACTATAAGATTTCTACCAACCTTATTTAGTTTGATTGTTTCTTCATTAGCTATAGTTACTTTAATGTCCTTGTGTGTGTTTTCCCAAAGTTCTTCAGGGATAACGTACTTACTTGCTAGACAGACGCTTGCTCCGGTATCAACATAGCAATGTAAAGCTATCGTTTTATATCCTTTTAGAAAAACTTTTCCTTTGATATAAATAGAGTTGGGATTGGTTATATTAGCATAAACCAATTCCTCTTGTTTTAAAATATTTTGACAAAAATGTAATTTGCCTAATTCATTTTCTTTTATATTTCTTTTTGAAGTATTTTTTATCTTTGGGTGGGTCACATCCAAAGGATAATTGAGGTATTTTAGTTAAAGTACTGTAACATTTTTTGTAAAATCTTTTTAACTGTTTTTGTTTATTGGAGAAATCACAATAGACTGCTATTTCTTCTTTAACAATTCTTGTAGCAAATTCGAGGGAATGCATAGTAAAAGAATTCTTTTCTTTATTCCATCTTTCTTTGGCTTTTTCTCCTACTATGTGGATTTTCATTAAGTAGGCTTTTATCCAGGAATGATATTCACCCGTACTTAATTTGTGCAAGTTTTTCTCAAATAAGCAAGTGAAATCGTCTAAAAGACATATATCACATAATTGTGCTTTCGTAAGATTTTGTCTTGCTTTTTCCAACAAATTTTGATTTTCTTGATCTTTATTTGTAAGAAAATCAAGACCTAAAAACATCATATACATGGTGTTTATTAGTTCGTCAAAGAGGTCTATACCATTCATATTTTCATTCCAGGTTGTACCTTTAATGAAATCTTGAATAATTCCGGAAGATTTATGTTCTATTAGTAATAAAACTGCTTTAGCATTAGAGAACTCTTCTGGATTGGATTGGATAATGAGACTAATCTCAGTATTCCATTTGTCTATAACTTCTTTTCTTTTTTCAAGATCGAAGATACAGTCTATTTTAATAGTGTCAATTGTGGTTGAACTTCCATTATTAGAGTTTGGTATACCTTTGTGATAAGGCATAGAAAATTCTACATTTTTCTTTTTGTGGCTAGTATAGCTAGTACTGGCCCTATTTGTTCTACTATTGTACATAGGAGTGTATTCTTCAGAAGAACTTTCATCTTCAGTTATAGGTTCTGGTGTTATATCTTTTTCAATTTTAGGTTCTTTTAATGTAAAAACCTTTTCTGGAAAATATTTGTCTCTAAGGCTTTTATTTTCCGCAAATTTTTGTTCGCATTCTTTATCACTTAGTGACATTAGTTGAACTAGTTCATGTATTTGTTCAGCTGAGCCTGTCTCTAGCTGATTGTCAAATATCTGTTCTAGCTTTTGAGAGATAGAACTCATTTTTTTGTTTTGTTAAGCTCTTGAATTTCTCTTTCAAGTTTTAACTTTTGCTTTAATAACTCGGATAGAGTTTCTAATTTGTCACCTGGGTGCATACTCCAGTCATCCTGAATTATGCTGAATTTTTGAATTATGTGACACTTTTGTAGATCAATCTTTAATAATTTAGACATCTCACATGGGCTTTTTTTCTCTTTTAAAAGGTTATCACATGGGCGTTCTTTTAAAAGATTATCACATGGGCGTTGTCCTTTCATGTCAGTTTTTTTTTTAAAAGAATTGTATTTTTTAATATTCTATGGTTCTTTCGTACCAAAAGGCCATTTTAATGCATTTGGACATTTAGAACTTCCTAATGACGGATTTCCTACATTAAAGTTAGGAAAAGAGTATTTTTGAAATCTTCCTTGTTCGTTGAAGATTTTTGTGTGTTGTTTTATCTTTTGAGGCTTAGCTTCCTCTATTTTATCAATCTTTTCTGAGACATCCTTGATGATCTTTGCAGCTATTGTCTCTAGATTTTCATTGGTAGATAATTTTTCTACTTTATTAATTAAATCTCTAATTAATTCTTCTAAGTTTAGAAGAGAACTCATGTTGTGGTTATTAGAGTTCTTCTCGCTTTAAGCTTAAAGAGTTTCTTTTTAGCAACAGCTAATTCTTGTTTGAAGAATCTTATATTCTGAGCTTTTATGTTCTCCTGTAACATAAAGTTATATCTAGTTTGGTTTATTTGGCCTTCGTATCTCAGAATTTCACTTTTTTCAAAGTTAATTGCATCATCTAGAGCTTTAACTGCTTCTATGATTGGTGTTAAAGGCATTATATTCCTATAACCTCTTTAAGAATTTCTCCATACTTATCTATTCTTTCTGACATAGTTCGTATTAATTGTATTTCTGTAGAGGTGGAAGTAGGTTCTCTAGTTCTTAGAGTGTGTCCAGAAAAACTGTGTCTAGGTCTAGACTCTAAAATTTGTTTATCTCGAGCTATGTTTATTGCCCAATTTTCTTGAAGTTGTGAAGGTTCAGTGAATTTACTTTCTTCTACTGTTCCTATATCTGAGAATATATCTTCGATTGTTATACTCTCTTTTTCTTTATACTCTATTGAATGAGTACTGTTGGTAATAGCATACGATATTAGATAATTAATCGTAAATACTTTATTTCCTGGTTCCATTATATCAGTTCTTTCGCACTGATGTATGAAACTAAGAGTTTTGTCGAAATCTCTTGAATCTCGATGTAAAGCAAATTTAGGGTATACGGTAAACATAAATTTACCATAAGCTAAATTTCCTTGTACTGCCCCCAAGAGAGCATCTTGTCTGTTAATGATTCTATTATCAACAACAGCCATTTTTATAGGAAAATTAATTCCATCTCTGAACTGTGCTTTTAGTAAGATTTTTACCGCTCCTATATGCACCATGTTCATTGATTTTCTTAATTCGGGTTTAATAGTCAAAAGCCTTTTTGCTATTTCTCCTTTAGTTAAGAGTGGCAAAAATACTTTTCCCGATGTATCCTTTATGTCTACTGAAAATTCTTCAGTATTAAAGCAGTAAAGGATTTTATTTTTTCTTGAAAAAGCCTTTGAAACTAGGCTTTGCAAACTATTAGGTTGATTAAAAACCTGTCTATTATCAAGCTTGAACTTAAGCTTGCTTATTTTTGTTAATTGGTCAAAATTAATCATGTAATCTGCCTGAAAACCTCTTTCATTTTCACTAAAGTTGATAACTTCAGTATTTTGTTTGTGTGATTCTTCAGAATCATCTTCAATTAGAAAATTTTTATTTTCCATTTTAACTGAGCCTAAGGCTTAGTGTTTAATTATAGCTGAGCACAAGGCTCTGACATTATTTTTTAAAAAGCTGAGCACAAGGCTCTGATACCAGAAGTTGTTGAGGTAAAGAAACTTTCTTTACAAGAAGGTGGATATTTTCCGCATTATAAAGCATTTTGGGCGAGAAAAAAATTACACGGTTAATCGTGCTAAGATGAGAGTAATATCAGGATGGATGATTTATTTGGAAGTCTTCACCTCAACAACCAAAAGCAAATCTTGAGATGATGGTGGTTCGTCTTGACCAAAACGGACAATAACATACCGCAGTGATAGGTGGGCTTGGCTTTTACATTTGGGATTTTTACATATTTCCCCTTCTTAAAGCCATCAATTACATATTTCCCCAACCAACAAAATCAATTACATATTTCCTCTTTTCATTTCAAATTACCCATTTACCACTATTACTAATTACACCCTCTCTAATGGAGACCAGACGTGGGCTTTGAACAAACCCCCACCAGGCCACCACTACCACTGCCTTAATCTTCTACAACCAAAACTCTAGTTCATCAGTTCCGCCGTTCCGGTACCTGCGTCCTTTCTGATAAGCCCTCATATCCGACAACTAGAACTAATTAGAATCACCACCGCTTCTCCTAATTTGAGCCTCAACCTGTAATTTCAATCCTTGATTTCCCGTTCGAATTGCAGCAAAAATTGAATCATTTCGAGGGTTTTTTAGTTCGACGAGGGAAAGAGTCATAGACTTGTTGTTTAGGCGACCCCCTTCGTATCTCTCTTTGTGCTCATTGGTTGAAATGATGGATCAGAGTGGGAGGGAAATATTTTTAGCTTTATTTTAGGGGTTTCGGATCGTGGTTGCGGTGGATATTGGCTGCCGGAAAACCGATATGATCGGGGTTTGGACGGAGAAGAAAACCAGAGATGGGATTTCAAATCCTGTCTAGTTTGGAGAACCCTCTTTCTTTGTTACATTGTTAACAATGATGGTGAATTTAGTGACTTAACTTAGTTTGTGATTTATAGTCTATTCCGGCAGTTACAGGTTCTGGTAGCGTGGCCCAAGATTGGTATGATAAATTTCAAGTCAAGTTTTGATAAAATTATGTTTGATAAAATAAGGGTAAAATAGTCTTTTATTAAGTTAATTTTAGTGAAATGGGGAAACATGTAATATGAATGTTTTAAAGAGGGAAAATATGTAATAAATTTTTACGCTTAGGTAAATATGTAATAAATGATATTAGGAAGGAGAAATATGTAAATGCCCCTTTACACTTTATTAAATTTAATAATAGAAAATAATAACGTACACTTGCTGTGATGACTATGTTACTAACAAACTGTATACAAGATGAATAAAGGGATAATTTAAAAAAAAATACACTTTTATATTAATGTGATTATTTGAATTGTTGTTTTTGAGAATTTCAATAAATTATTTGGTTTCGTTTTTGAAGGAAAAATTAATAGATACTCCTTGATGGTTATAGCTGATAATTCATGATGAACATGTGCCCTTAAAATATATTTTGAGTCTCCCAATAATGAGTGTTTGTGTCTAGGATACAACAACCCATGGCCGAATGTAATGTGAGAGATAGCTAATTCGCCTGAGGTTACACTGGATAAATTAACGTTCTTCATGATTTAGAGAGAAAGAACGGAATTTGTAGAATGGTGGAACGGAATTAGAGAGTTCCCCTCCCTGATTCTAAGGGCCAATAGTTTCTAACATTGTAGGATATTTTAAGGGTCCTGCTTTGGACACCCGAGGCAACCCTCTATGCGTTGCGTATGGTACCATACGTCACGTATAGGAGGCCTTTTTTTACTGTTGTACCCGATACACCCCGTATAGTGCTATACGGGGCGTATAGGGTACAGACAACCTACGATAGTCTTGTCGTTTATCACGTCATACCCTATACGTCCCGTATAGAACTATAGGGTGCGTACGTATTAGGCAAATGTGAATCATTGAGCTCACCGGCTCCCCCTCCATTCTTTATATATTCACATGCACACACATGCGTTTCACCACCCGAGAAGTAAAAAAAATTCCCGCTGTTACGTGCCACTTTTATGTTACAACCAAAAAAATGTCGTGGTTCAGCCATTTATTTCCAGACTCAAACGAGTAGGAGCCAAGATACGCACATAACGATCAGCCTAGCACGCCGGGTTACCAAATTTGAACCATGTTTCGTTGTATATTTATTTAATATAAATTCGTTATTTGCTTTTTAACTAAGATATGCTACCATTACGTTCGTCAGGAGTATTCGGGTATGATAGTCGGCATAACGATCAACCTATCACGCCAGGGTTACCAAATTTGAATTAGGTTTCGCTGTATATTTATTTAATATAAAGTCGTTAGTTGCTTTTTAACTAAGATATGTTACCATTACGCTTGTCTGGAGTATTTCAGGTATGATAGTCAGCCTGAACATTCTTATGATCAGCCTTCATACCAGTGGACGGGTTGTTTTATGGAACTCAATCTTCTACTTCGTACCACTTACCAGTAGGAGAGGCACCGTATTATGGAACCCAGTCTTGGCCCGATATACCAATAGAAGTGCCACCGTATTACGTAACCTAGTCTTCGTACCATGTACCAATAGAAGTACCACCGTATTACGATGGAAACGAGCATGATGATGATAATTACGATGCTGATTACATACGCGAGTCGACGGTTTCATTTAAAACAGATATTGTACGACACCATATGTTTTGTTTAATTTATTATTATTTTTTTAACATGTTTTAAAAATGAGCTTATAACTGTTTCAAGTTTTTGAGTCCCGTAATGAGTTGAGATTGGGCCAAGAAGAGAGGACGAGAGCATGGGTGTGTAATTATGGTCCAACGGTCAAGAAAAAATGGTGTGGACCTTGCATGCAATCGTGGAGAGAACCGAAACTGAAGGCCACGGTTAGGCGTACCGGCATTATTAAAAAGAGTTGTCCATTTAAACTCCTAGGGAAGCACGGCGCGGCATGTCATTGTTGGAGGCTTGAAGTAGTAAACGAGACACACAACCACGATCCCATTGGCTTTGAAGAGGGGTACACGTAGCTCAAGAAAATGACCAACACTTAACTTGATCTAGTTGCGACGTTACACCGGAACGACTTGAGGCCCGGCCAAATTTACACAGCCGTACTTGAGAAGTTTCCCGGTTGTAGATGTAAAATCAAGGACGTGTACAACTCCGTGATTAATATTAAAGATCAGGAGAAAATTGGCGATACCCCCATGAAGGTAGTTGAAAATCTTCCTAGTTTTACTATATAAAACCAGTATTTATAATATTTATTAAAGTTTTATTAAATCCAATCCAGGTAGTGGAAAACTTTTTTCATAACAATGGTTTCGTGTTCTATACCTGGGAGAATTCTTCCACCGACAGGATGAAGGAGGTTTCTTCTGTCATAATAAGTCATGCAAAATTTGGTGTGCATTCCCCGAGTTGTTGTTGATTGACACGACGTTATCAACATGTACAGGTGGCCTTTTGTTCTGTTTGTTGATGTGACATCGACATCAAAGTCGTTCTGTATTGTGTACGCATTTTTAATTAGGGAACGAGAGAAGAACTTCACATGGGCCCTCGAGAAACTTAAAGGAATGCTCGAGGATTGTATGGAGCTACGCGTGATAGTGACTGACCCCTACCTAGCCCTGATGAAGTCGCGTGACGCAGTTTTTCCTAATGCCACAAAACATTTATGTAGGTGGCACATCTCTGAGAACATAAAGAAAAAGTTTAAGAGTCTTTATAAAACAAATATTGGGGAGTAATTCGCACACAGCTGGAAGGTTCTGTGCAGGTCTCTGAAGACCGAAGACTTCGACTATAATTTCTGTAAGATGGAACTTTACTTAACTATATACGATAGACACGGTAAGTCTGTATACAGTTACTAATAGTTACTAACAACCTAGATAGACATTTCATTAACATTTCCTTTTATTTTGTCAAGGGCCTGGGTTTATATTTATGACCACTAGTTGGAGCCATACAAACAAAAGTTTGTAGCTTGCTGGATTGACGACCGCCGAAACTCCGGCGAGCACACAACAAACCGAGTTGAGAGCTTGCACGCCAACTTGAAAAGGTACCTCAAAGGGACCAACAATACGCTGGATACCATTATAGCGTATATCCTTCAAGTGGTTAATGCTCAAATGGCAGAAATCTGTGCAACTTTTGAAGAGTCCCGTTCTAAGGTCATGGATGACCATCGATTGAACATCTAGTTATAAAAGTTAATTAATAGGGTGTCGATTACGGCTCTTAACAACAACAATAATAATAATACCCCATTCGGACCAGAAAGGGTGTTAAAAGGGATTATCTACGCGGCGTTTATATATGCCCTTTTAATCCCCCCCCCGGTCTCTTCATCTGTATCATATACAGACAAACACACACATACGCACACTTTCTCCGGATCTTGACATCAAAGCTTCCGACAACCCGACCCGACATAAGAAGGAGGTATCTCGACATCGAAGCTTCCGAAAACCAACACGAGGTACGTTTATATCTCAATTTATATTTCGGTTTTAGATCTCGAATTTAGATCTCGGTTTTAGGGTATTAGAGTTAGGGGATTGGATCGAGAACAAGATTGTGATGTTGAATAGATTTAGGGTGTTTTAGATAATACGATTCCGGCCATATGTTCGGAAGGGAAGACCTAGGCGCGGCGTACAGTGCTATACGCCGCGCTTGGATCTATAATTTTTTTAATTTAATTATGTTATATAATATTATATTATATAATATATATTGTAATATATTATATTATTTATTATTATATTATACTATATTATTTTATAATAGATGGAGAACGAGAATGTGGAGCAGGAGTACCACCCGATAGAGCGTGACGACATTTAGTTGATTACCCGCATGCGTAGTTTCAGGTCGGTCGACTATTCCGACCAGTATTTGCGCCTCTGACAGTTTATAGGCGAATTGCTATGTCTGTTACGGGGCTTTGTCAAGGCGTGGAGCACTTCTGCCTCCGTGACCTATTTTTTTTTGCGGCGCCTGCTGACCGGCACGCCTTGCAACCTCGCTCGGGGATTTGCAGACTACTTTGTCGGGCACTTTTGACGGCAGTCGCGAGGGTTCTTGATAGGTGGCCCGTACATAACCCATATTGCGATTTCGTTGGGGTACGGAATGCAAGTAGATGGTTTACGTATCCCAGGGATCCCCTCTGCGCCCGCTGGACCGCAGCCGTTACTCGAGCAAACATATTTTTCAGGGAATTCAGGGCCCAACGACCTGTACAACCGTCTCGTTGCGGAGGTTGGGGCACGCGCCCCTTACGTCAGGTGCCTTTAGTCCACCCCCCCCCCCCCCTCACGGAAGAAGAGGTGCAGATTGTCGACGAGCCAATTGACGAGGGTGCTGAGGGGGGCCGACGTGGATGCTGGTGGGGACGTGACTGCTGATCTGGACGCACTTGAGGTACTTTTATTATGTTATTATTTAGTTACTTTTAATTCGTCAATTATTAAACTTTTTATTGTTGTTTTGCTATCAGCCACCGCTGCAGCATGTTCCCTGTGCATATCGCGCCGTGCTTATGGATACCAGCACTGACGCTCGTTACATTTCCTAGAGTGGGGGAAGCTACAGATGCATCGTGTGATGTTGCAGATGCAACATCAGTTGACCTGGGTCGTTGATTACTTGGTCGCTACTCAGCGTCTCAGCGTGGTGAGATTTACACATGACCCCCTATTCCCTACCTAGTTTTTGTATGAACTACATGTTTTGGTGATATATGTGTTTATTGTTTTGAATGAACTCTTAGAAATCGAGTCGATTGTTAATAACAACTATTTAAAATATATTAATAATACATCAAAAACAAAAATCAACAAAAAGTATTTAAAAACAAAAAGAAGAAAAAATAAGAAAACTAAAAAAGAAAAAAAAACAAAATATGACAAAAAAGTGGGAGGTTTTACTAAAAAAAAGACCCAATACGTCACGGATAGTACAATACGCGGCGTATAGGGGGCGGTGTCTCTAGAAAATCCATATTTTAAAAACTTCTATGAGTCATGAAGATTTTGAGAATCACCCAAAAAATATTTTTTTATTTTATTTTATTATGGCCAACTACCATCAACAAACCATATATATTGGTAGCCTCTTAATGGTTAAGAGGTAACCTTAAGTCTAAATCAGTGGCGGAGCTAGGAAATGTTTTCTATGGGTTGGGGATTTTTCGGTGCTCGATCTTTTCCGGCGTCAAAGATTTCGGGCTCAAATGGCTGGGTTGGTTATTCGGTGAGATAGATAAACTAAATATCACTATAATCATAAATGCACATCGTCAACATTCATTAAAATACAAAGTCATATTTAATAAAAATATATATTACATATTATAACTATTCCCTATACATTTTCATGTTTTGAAAACAATTCATAGCATCTTCAATAGGCTTTAAAAAAGAAATCATTTTCAATATAACAAATGCAAACATCATATATAGTTGTCACTAATCTAATCAAGGTTGCAAAAGTCGCTATATGGACCCTAGACGGCCGACTGAGGAGTTAGGTGTACTCGGGGAGTACTCGGAAATGGTGAATATAAAGAAAATTAATTTTTAAATATTAAATATATGTCAAATATCATAAGTATGCTAATATTTATAACAAAATAAGTGAAGATCGATATAAATAAGAGAATATATATTTTTAAATACTAAATTAATCTATAATTTGCTAATCATTTACTAAAAAAGTGATATTTTTTATAATATTATAGAACTATGAATTATGTTTTCTTTTTTAAGTCAAAATCGGTCCAAGTTAACCCACTAGATATGATTCTGACTGGAGTTGACCACATTTGATCGATGCTCAGTGACTAGGCGGAGTTGAAGAAAGTCTCCTCGGCTCCATACCTTGTAGCGAGTACTCGGGGAGTACTCGGCCTTAGAGACCTACTTTTAAAAATTGAATCTAATTACGCAAAATCAAAGAAAGATTTGTCGTGAGGGGTGCGTGGGTCGATTGAAAGCTTAAAGCAAACAAAGAAAGAGTCGGTCGGCCGGTCGTTGTTGTCGTCGTCTGATTCAAGTTCGGCAGGTAAGGTGATGGTTGAAGCCTTAAAATGCGATGGTTGTTTGGTCGATGGAAGCATAATTTATCGGTCACTGAGGCATAGATGTTGTTTGTTCTTTTATTAAATTTTCAGTTAGGTATTATGTTTAAGAATGTTAATTAGGTTGGGTTTACTAGACAATTCTAGAAATAATTTGTAACTTTTTTTTATAATCTATATATGAGTTATTACTGGTCAATTTATAATGTTCGTTAAAAAAATTAAGTTTGTTTATACATTTTTAAATATTCCTTATAAAAAAATATTTTAACTATCATTTTCATAATTAATGGGGTTTGAATACTTTTTTTTTAAAAAAAATGACGCTGGGTTCGCTCATCGAAAAAGAAAAAAGAATGAGTTCGCTCATTGGTTCGAGATTATAGGTTAAATATGGAACCCAAAAAAGACCGGGTTCGGCCGAACCCGGTGACCACAATGTGACTCCGCCACTGGTCTAAATGATTAAGAGGCTAATCCTTAATGGTTATCCGAAATCTTGGATACCCTCAACTTTTTTGATGAAATGCAATTTTATACCTTGTATATCTCAAAACTTTATGATACGTTATTTTCATATGACAAAAACGTTTTCTTTATTTACAAATCTTCTTTTAGTATACCTGAATGGATCTGTCACTGGGGTTAGAGATTGCAATATGTAAGCCCCGGGCAGAATGGTAACCAATAAATACAGAAACAGCACAACTGGTGTAGTTAAAATATTCATGCATAACTTTATATGAACATAGTGTTATATTTAGTTTGTCATTGTAGTTGTATGAACATAATTTTAATTGGATTTGAAGACCTTTAGTTTGAGATAGGGCTATAAACGAATTGAACCGGAGAAGGTCTTGTTTGTGTTAGTCCGTTAAGTTTTCATCAAACAAGAGAACACTTCTCGGACACTTAACTGAACAAAATTTCTTGTACGTGTTCGTTCATTAATTAAGGAAATGAACTAGTTCACGAACATAAAAAACATAATTTATTTAATTATGTTAACCGATAAAGGCCATGCGTCAACGTTTCGTCCGGCTTCCAAGTTTGTGTTGACATTTTTTCTTACAATAATATTCAAATGTTAATTTATATATAAATTAATCACATAATACACCTACATATTTTTGGTTTATAGTTAATTATTTTGCTTGAATATACGAGAAGATTAGAAAATCATTAAAAATATAAAAGAACCTTTAATGAACAAACATATACGGTTGAATATTAGCAAACAAAATGGATATAAACGGACGATAACGAACACCTTCGAACGTTCATGAACACAATTAAACGGGCATAGCCTTTGTTCATGTTCTATTTAGCTAATCAAACGAAATTTGGTGCTCATATTCGTTCATTTAGTAAATGAACTATCAAAACAAACTTCTCGTCTAACAATCCACAAACAATTTGCCGAAAGTTGTAGTTCATTTACAACATTAGTTTGAAGAGAAAAATTATTTTATATCATTTTAATTTGTGAAAGTAAGTTTTAAAGTACTTAAAAAAATTACATTTTGTGTAATATACGTCACATATCTTTTATGTCCTTATTTATTTTTTCTCACGTCAATAAATTTGTAGTTTATTATTAGAGCGCTCACAATAATTCATTTTTTAGGGGTTTGGCTACTTTACATAATTCCCTCAATCCATCATATTTTGTTAGGAAAAAGAGTGATTTAGGGTGTTGTCAGTGTTACAAAAATTCTAGCTAAGCATCGATAATCGCTAGTCCCTACTTCACTGATTAATTTTGGACTAATCGGTCAACTAAACGATCAATGGACAAAGCCGGCCAAAATCGGGGGTGTCCGATGAGATTCTGACCAAAATTAGCAGTTTCTGGCGAGATTCCGACCAAAATCAGCGGTTTTCGGCGAGATTTCAGCAAAAACAAGCGGTTTCCAGCAACATTCCAACCAGTTTCTGACCAAAATGTGTTTGTGCATGCACAAAACTGAAAATTACATATAAAAATGTGTATGTGTATATATAAACTGAAAATTATATATTAAAATCCGATCCGATTAATCTCGATTAATCCCGATTAATCGTCAGTCCTCACCCCACCGTCCGACTAACGACTAGAGATTTTACAACATTGGGTGTTGTTAGTGGAGAAAGAGATAAATATAGTGATTTTTCTATATTTAAAAAGTAACTGTTTACACTTTATATTTTTTAATATTTTTTTAATGTGGTTGTGAGTAAATAAGAGCAAATGTAATGATAAATGTAAAAAAAATATTACTTAATTAAAATTAAAAAAAATATAATAATTTTTAGTATAATTTTAAATTAAAAAAATAAAGAAGAAGATATGAATGCTTCTAGTTTTTCCACTTCATATCCAGCTCCTCTTAATGTGTGGGTCATGGTTTTGGGTGGCCTGTTTTGACTATGAACGTCAAAAATCAGATCGTGGTGGAACCATTATTTTATTGGGTCGGAATCTAAATATGGAATGAGAGAAATGAGTGGTTAAGGCTTTTAGAAAAATAAGTGGCGGTCGGATGACAATGTTCTCGGTTCTTCTTTTGAACACATTGCGACCCCTTGGCCACACATGACAGTGTGTGTATGAATGTATGATTATAGGGTCATGTTCTTCTGAAAACCAAGTCTAATTGTGTAACGACTTTGAGAAAAAAAAAATTATAAATGTAAAAATATGTTTAATAAAAAAAAAAAATGTTTTTAGGTGGTTCTTAAAGTTCCCACTAGTCAAAAAAAGTTCTCAAAATATAATAACTATACAAGGGGGAGTATAATGGGGAACTCTAAAAAAATTGGAGAAAACATTTCAATATAAAGCTCGATTTAACAGGTAAAAGATTTGTTTTAGTATAAATTTTTTGAGTTTTTGTTTATAAATACATGTAGAAAACATTTCAATAAAAAAATTATATTTTTTAAAACTTATATATTTTTACCTTTTTTAGCTGATTTAAAAAAATAAAAAAAACTTTTTTTTATGAAAACAGTTTCTATATATGTTTATATGTAAAAGATCTAAAAATTATGTAAAGATGTGCTTTTTTACATGTAAAACTGATTTTTTTTTCATATTGTTATATGTAAAAGGCATGGTTTCTCAGTTCCCAACTTTTTTTGGTTCTCCTTTAAACCTGCCATTAACTATATATATAGGAAGAGCATCAAAAGAAAACTCATCTTTAGAGAGTAAACTCAAAAACTACCAAAATATAATTTTTAATTAAAAATAAAAAATATTTTCAAATTTCTGTTTTTGTCATTATTCTTATATTTTGTTACCCTTCACTCGAAAAAAAAACAAAAAAAAACGTTGTAATGCACATGCGTGTTACTATGCGATATCATTGTAGTACATATGTGTATTACTATGTTCAATAGTGTTTAATTGCTTATATTCAATATTTGTGTATTGTATATGTGTAGTAGTATTGTATTATATGAAAAATAAATAAATAAATAAATAAAAGTTGATGTAGTGTGCATGCGCTTAATGTTCTACTACACATACGTACTAATGTGTACTGATGTGCGCATTAGTCTTATATTACATATATACACAATAGTGTGTATCAAATATGTGCAATAGTGTTGTATTCTATGCAATACAACAGTTTTGTATATATGCAATGCACACTATTACGTATATGCACTACACCGACGAGGTTAACGACAAGTGTTTTTTTTGGAACAATAACAACATATAAGAATAATGGGAAAACAAAAAAGAAACTACAATTTTATTTTTAAAAAAAAGTTAAAAATAATTATTTAAGTGTTTTTAATTTTTCTCTTTAAGAGAAGTTTTCATTTGATCTCACCCCTATATATATATATATATATATATATATATATATATATATATATATATATATATATATATATATGGGAGGAATATTTTGAGAACCATGTTGAGTTTTAAGAACTTCATTCTAGGCCACATATTTAATTAAATGGATTGGAATATGTGGTTGAGATTAAATCTGACAAAAAAAGTCAAAGTAGGAGAGAGAATAAATATTTAAGTGGTTACACTAACTTTTACGTCCGTTACACATGTGTAAAAAGTTGACTCGATGCGTAAAAAATTCTGTAATTTTTTTACGTTTATGTAATTTACATATATTACGCATGTGTAAAAAAAATTCGAAAAAAAAATCGTTACACTGAGTTCTTTCGAGTTTTTAAAACTCAAAGGGGTTCTTATTGAAATCTCCCCTATATATATATATATATAGAGAGAGAGAGAGAGAGGAGCCTATTCATTTCAGAAGTATTCTTATTATAAGAAATGCGAGAAGTCAATTGGACCAATCACAAAATTTTCTTTTATTTTTTCGTTTATAAAAAGATTGGGGTATACTAGTAAAAAATGGTTTGATATATATATATAGCAAGTAATAATTCAGAGGAAGTTACATATTAATTTATATTAACTTAGTTTTTTTTATTATTTAACCTTTTTGTTAATGTGTATAATGTGAGAATTTGATTACATCAATTGAATTGAGAATACGCGGTAAAACAAAATTAATTTGATATAGTTTTTGGATTATATTCTTCTTAGTCCCATTATCAAGCAGAACATACTCAAGACAAAAAAGTTACACAATTAAAAAAAATCATATACACAACATATGAAACTCATACATATGCCATACACTTTATGAATGTACATAGGTACATAGGAATGTACGTATGTCCGCACGTAGGGACGCACATATGTAGGCACGCAAGTATGCCCGCACGTATGGGTGTAGGTATGTACCTATGTACGTGTGCATATACGTACGTAGGGGCGTACACACGTACAGACGTAGGTACGCATGTGTGTACGTATGTACCTACACCTGATAGGGATACAAGAGGTTTTTACCAAAGTCGCCATTGTACTCTTGCAAGTAACAAGATATTCATCATCCATCAAATTGGATTTAGCATTTGTAAACCTTCAAAATGACATGACAATAAAAATTTAATTGACTAGTTATGAGCTCCACGTTTGTTTTTAATAAGGTACACAAAAATTACTAATACACCCTTTTAGTATTAAAGTTCATTAAAATGGTGAAACTAAAATTAAAATAATGCCATTTTGAGTAATGACCATTGATCAAACAAAATCAATGGACGAGATTCACTTATCGCATGAGTCATCCCATATATATATATATATAAGTTTATTTTGTACTGTGTAGGTTAATTTATGTACTGTATTAGTTCGTATATGTACTGTGTATATGATATTTCGAATTGTGTATATGTAATTTTTATCGTGTAGGTTCATTCATGTGCTGTGTAGGTTCGTATATGACCGTGCATATGGTATTTTGAATTGTCTATGTGTAATTTTTTCGTGTGCAGGTTCATTTATGTACTATGTAGGTTCATATATTATTGTGTAGGCTCATATATTTACTGTGTAGGTGGTATTTCCAATGATGTATGTGTAAATTTTATTGTGTGTTAGTTTATTTAGTATTGTGTATGTTCGTATATGTACTGTGTAGGTGGTATTTCAAATTGTGTATTTGTAATTTTATTCATGTGTATGTTCATTTATGTACTATGTAAACCTATCAGCGCTATTGAATTTAAGAACTATTAACTGGATAAAGGTGTGAAATTCAAATTATGAGAATAAAAAAATAATATTGATAAATCAACAAAATTGAATTTTATAAAATAAAAAAAACAAGAACTCAATATAGGTTGATTTGACTAAATTTTTAAAAAATATTAAAACAAATTAATTGTAACTTCTCCATACATTATGACCTACCAAATATGAAAAAATGCACATTTTACTGTAACACCCATGTCATTAAATAAATGATAAAATAACAGAAAAATGTGATTGGTTGAATTAATTTCTCGTACTTCTCGTAATAAAAAACACTTCTGAAATGAACCAAATCATATATATATATATATACACACACACACAAGAGAGAACTCCTTCTTAAAGAGAGAACTAGAGAACTAATAAAGAAATATTTTTAATTTAATTAAAAAAAATATTTCTAAATTTCCGTTTTTGCCATTATTCTTATATTTTGTTACCATTCACTCGAAAAAAATAAAAAAATAATAAAATAATAATAATAAAAAAACTCGTTGTAGTGCACATATGCAAATACATCGACTTTTTTTATTACATATGTGAACTAGTGTGCATTTTGATATGTGCAATAATGTTGAATAGCATATATGTAATTTTTTGTATTGTATTGGTGCAATAGCGTTATATTATATACAAAAATACAAAAAAAAAAAAAACAATATAGTGCATATGTGCATTAGTGTTCTATTACGTATATGCGATGCTGTGTTTTGAGTACAACTATTAGTGTTGTATTTGCATATACTCAATAGTGTGTATTGTATAATGCAATTGTGTTGTATTATATGCAATAAAACACTATTGTATATATGCAATACACATTAGTTCACATATGCACTACATCGATGATTTTTTTTATTTTATTTTTTTTATTTTATTTTTTTTAGGAACAATATCATCTTATTAGAAAGAGGAAAGAAAAAAAATCGTAAAATATTTTTTTTTAAAAAGTTAAAAATAACTTTTATTAGTTCTCTTTTTAAGAGAAGTTCTCTCTAGATCTCACCCCTATATATATATATATATAGGGGAAGTATAAAATAAAAACCCATTTGAGTTATGAAAACCCGTGAAAACCCTATGAAAAATTATTTTTTTTGTTACAAGTAATATATGTTGTTACATTTAATACAAAACATCGAAAAATCAAAAAAAACATTTTTTTGCTATTTTTTAACATTTTTTTACTAATTTTTATATATGTTTTCAGGAGAGAGAAAATGTTATATATATATTTATATTTTTTATTAGCTTTAATTGTGGACCACAAGATTTAAACTTTAATTAAAAACATATGGTTGAGTATGAGTTTCTAGAGTTTTCACAACTCAAGTGGGTTTTTATTTTAACCTAACTCTCTCTCTCTCTCTATATATATATATATAGGGGAGATTTCAAATGAGAACCCCTTTGAGTTTTAAGAACTCGAAAGAACTTAGTATAACGTTTTTTTTTTCGAATTTTTTTTACACATGCGTAATATATGTAGGTTACATACACGTAAAAAAATTACATAACTTTTTACGCACCGAGTCGACATTTTACACATGTGTAACGGACGTAAAATTTAGTGTAATCAATTATATATTTATTCTCTCTCCTATTTTGACTTTTTTGCCAGATTTAATCTCAACCACATATTCCAATTCATTTAATTAAATGTGTGGCATAGAATGGGAGTTCTTAAGTTCTTACAACTCAACATGGTTCTCAAAATATCCTTCCCCTATACACACACACATATATGGTAAGGATTCTAAGACAACCAGAATTGAGAACTTTGAGATCCATTTTGGACCACTAAAAATAACCTCTAAAAAATATTTAAAAAATTATAAAATAAAAAAAACAAAATTTTAAAAAAGTAAAAAAACCAAAATTCTTATATTTCATTCCGGTTTCATTAAAAAACTGAAACTTTTTTTCTTTTTAATTCGTATTATACCTTTACACATATGTATACTTTCATTTAATCTCTAGTTACGCAATGTACACATATGTACATTATCATTTACCTTAAATTATACATATGTGTGTTTGGCTATATTTTGTGGTTTATGCTTGGTATTGTTAAACTTAGATTGGGCTTAGTTGGGCATTTATATGTAAACCGAAATCTATTGATTTTGGTGGGCTTTACTTTGTTTTGGGCCTAGGTTGGTAGTCTATATATAGGATTTATGTTTACATTTGTAGGGTTGCTAGTTGGTTCGTTCATTGTCATTCAACCGTGTAAGTTAAGGGCTTAAGCACCCGACGTATAATATACGTGTGTTTTGAAGCTTCTTTGTGTGTTTTGCTTGTGTTCTTGGTTGCTTTATTGAATCGGCTTAGTGATTAGGTTCCACCTAATCATCGAGATATTGATATTACATTGAAAGATCCGTCACGGGACTTACAATTGGTATCAGAGCCTATAGACCTTTTCTAGGCTCGGTTATTGGTGATATCAAGGATTCTACCGGTGATTTACGGGTGCGTGTTTTGGTTGAAGAATTTTGGATCCTGAAGATAGACTGTTCTTCGTGTCTTTGGGTTGTTGAAGTGTTATTGGAAAAGATTTGGGTCAATCTTTGAATTAAATTCAAATCCCTTCATTCTCGGGATTTGATTCTATCTTTAAGTTTACCAAATCAAGAACATTCCTTAATTCTCGGGATTTGACTAAATCTTCAAAGATTTCCATATCAAGAGCCTTGGTAGTTTTCAGCTGATTTTATTGGGGTCTAGGGAAAATTTGAGAGTTCTCTGTCAAGAATCAGAGTTCTCTGTAAAGAATCATAGTTCTCTGTTAAGTATCAGAGTTCTCTGTCAAGAATCATAGTTCTCTGTCAAGTATCAGAGTTCTCTGTCAATAATCAAAGTTCTCGGCCACTGTTCAAAGTTTCGGTTAAATTTCAACGTTCTCGGCTACTTTTCAAGGTTCTCGGTTACTTGTAAGGTTCTCGGGTTTCTGGTTGCGTTGGGCCCACCTTAGTTGGGATTTGGATTTTGTTCAAGTGGGCTTCTGATTCATTGGGACAGTTATCCGAAGTAATTTCATGGCCTTCACCTTCACCAAATCCTCTGAGGTAAGTCCTGTATTATGCTCCCAATCATGTATTGATAAGGTAGGACTGTATAAAATTCACAATAGCAATATGCTTAGAGAGATGGAGGGAATTAAATATGAATATGCTACCCTTAAGAAATTGGAAAATGCTTTAAAAGAAAAACTAGAAGCATCAAACAAAGAATTTTCAAAACTGCAAAGTGATTTCAGTGTCAAGTGTTGTCACATCTTAGATGCCAATAAGAAAGTTGCTGATCTAACCGCCAAACTTGAAGCATCTATTTTGGAAAACGATAAATTAACGAATAAATTTGAAAACGCTGAGTTCAATTTTAAAAAGTTTGATGTTTCTAGTGCGGTCGTTGAGTCAATGATTGAAAATCAATTAAGATGGAAAGAAAAGAGGGGTGAGGGAATTGGGTATAATGAGGTTCCACCTCCATACAATGATAATTATACTCCCTCTCCTTTTGTTATTGAGGAAGATAAAGAGAAATCTTTGAAATATGGCAAACCTGAAACTAATGAAAGGATAATACCCGGGTTTGTCAAACCAGCTCAATCAGTTGTGAATGTGAACGATTCTAATGTGTTTACTTCATGTGCAGATGAAGTAATAGTTGAGGATTGAACTGATGAGGATGATGATTCACCTATTAATTCTCATGTTTCTTTGAATTTGCATGTTTTGAAATGCTGCTACAACTGTTTGTGTGGACTTTGTTTTAAAGAGCAAAAACAATTGTGTGGTTGATTTCTCAAAAACTTCTACAAACAGTGATATGCTTTCTAATAAAGTTGATAAAAATAAGAATTTTCATAAATATTCATCACCCAAGTTTGTTAAAGAAGGAAGTTCATGTACTTGTAACTGTGAGAAATCCAGTGCTAAGTCCAAAGGTGGACAAACAGACTTACACAACAGAGCAAGACCGGGAATAGGCCACAATGATTTTTACTTTAAAAGGCAAACCTGTTTCAACTGTGGCATTCCCGGTCACATTGCAAGAAATTGCTCTAGACTTCCGTATGTTCCATACTACAGGCGCTATCAAAGGACTATGTCTCGGAATACCTCCACAAGATTTAACTCAAATAACATGAGGTATTACAAGGCAAAGCCCTCTAACGGTGATTAGAGGAGAAACAAGGCTGACAGGTCAAGCTTCCATCAAATCAAGCCTTATTCGGTTCAAAAGCGGAACGGAAACTCGGTTTCGGCTCTGAGACCTAAGTGGGCCTCAGAATCGAAATCGTTTAGAAGGTCAAAGTCAAATGTGTATTCCGTTCGCAAACCGGAGACGAAGCCAACCGTCTGTATAAACAATAGAGTTTTAAAATATAAATACAGTTGGTTGCCCAAGTCTCCGGTGACCAAGTCTTCAAAGCCTTCCTGTTCGATTTTTGATAATCAGGAAGACATGTCATGGCAACCCGTGACACGGTTGAACAAGTCAGGTTTACCCAGAACGACTATGGACTGGGTACCTAAGACTAACTAATCTCACACATCGTGCAGGAACAGCTATGGAGGAATATTATCAGACCATGGTATGTTGATAGTGGTTGTTCCAGGCACATGACAGGAGACATCTCTCAGTTGCACGACATTCAAATTTTTAATGGAGGGTATGTTTCCTTTGTGGGATGAGAGAAGGGAAAGATTAAACAGAAGGGTACTTGTCTCACAGATTTGTGACAAAGGTTATCTGGATGCAACATCAATTGCTGAATTACGGTTTGGAATTTCTTGACACTCTTATTTTCTGTGATAATGATGCTGCTATTGCTATTGGTAAAAATCCAGTTTAGCATTCTAAAACCAAGCACATTGATATCAAAATTCATTTTATTCGTGACTTGTAAGGCTCCGTTACCGGTAGCCCTACTTTCGTGTTGGATTTACTCATAAACACAGTTCTAAATATCAGAGTTAATTAAAACATTTACGCGGAATATAAAACCTTCATAAAACTTTACATAATTCATAACTTGTCTCAAAACATCCTTTGTCTTTCAACATTAAAGCATTAAATTAAAACATCATAAGTCTTCAGATGCCAGATTCTTGTTCAGTGCCATGTGTCTCCTCAAGCGAGCTGCCTCATCCTACTCACCTGCGTGCATACTAAAAGTCAGCTACGCTGAGTGAGTTCTAGTTAATCACATAATCATACAATACATTCTTACGCTTCATACTTAATCTCTTAACTTTCTTTCATATACACCTAAGTGCTTTTACTTTCATTTTTACTTTCATACTTTCTTTACATTCATAATCATACGTTCATTTTTACCTTCATGCTTTCCTTACATACATAATCATACTTTTTAAAGAGCCTTTCGCCCTATAACCTCACAGATATTATAAGGGTCTGGTCCCTAGTTTTCGAATATTAGAAGGGTTCGATTCCCTAACATCACAGATATAATAAGGGTCTGGTCCCTATCATCACAGATATTATAAGGGTCTGGTCCCTAGTTTTCGAATATTAGAAGGGTTCGATTCCTTAACATCACAGATATTATAAGGGTCTGGTCCCTATCATCACAGATATTATAAGGGTCTGGTCCCTAGTTTTCGAATATTAGAAGGGTTCGATTCCCTAACATCACAGATATTATAAGGGTCTGGTCCCTATCATCACAGATATTATAAGGGTCTGGTCCCTAGTTTTCGAATATTAGAAGGGTTCGATTCCCTCTTCGTTACCATACAACCATACATCATACCTCGAGTATTAGTAGAGCTCGGTACCCTTTTCGTAACCATACATTATCATTTCTTTCTTCTATTATCTCTATCATGTTCATACACATAAACATACATAACATACTTACCTTATACATAGCGTTACAACCTGACAGTACGTGCAATATCCGAAGATCGTTCACGTACTATCAAGCAATCATTCATACATTTCACATTATCCACATAAGGCATACACTTATCTCTTAGGATAAGTGTATTAACAAACATATTGAGTATGCACACAGCCCCGAAAACGTAACACATAAATGGGGCTAGAAACTCACCTGAACACGGTTACGTTCTCCGTTGATCGTAATCCCTTTCTTCAGTTGTGCACGGCTGACTGTATAACAAGTATACATATCAATTTAACTATCACTACTTATAACATCTTTCTAGTCTTAATTACTACCCAAAACGAACGGGGGTCCGGGGGCAGCGCCCCTGGCAGCGGGGTCTAGGGGCAGCAGCCCCTAGCAGGGTCCAAGGGGCAGAGCCCCTGGCTGGGGTCGAGCTGCCTGGTCTGCTTGGAAAAATTTTATTTCCATTAACTGTCTTAACACATTTTTCATTAGATTTTTAATTTATTTTCTAATCGAACTTGACTCTAGGCGAAGTTAACCTTAGGCGAACTTTGCTTTAGGCGAAGTTACCAGCTAGGCGAACTTAGCTTTACAGCGAAGTTGCCATCAGGCGAACTTGGCTTCAGGCGAAGTTGTCATCAGGCGAACTTGGCCTCAGGCGAAGTTACCAGTTAGGCGAACTTAACTTTACAGCGAAGTTGCCATCAGGCGAACTTGGCTTCAGGCGAAGTTGTCATCAGGCGAACTTGGCCTTAGGCGAAGTTACCAGTTAGGCGAACTTAACTTTACAGCGAAGTTGCCATCAGGCGAACTTAGCTTGCAGGCGAAGTTCATCAGGCGAACTTAGCTTGCAGGCGAAGTTCGTCACTTTGAAGGCGAAGCTGCCCAGATGAAGGCGAAGTTGCCCAGGCAGCCGCTGTTTTAGTTTCTGATAGGCATTTCGAGCCATTTTAACACCCTTGCTATGGTTCAATATCACCCACTACGCTACCCGACCATTTTTGGTCGTTTATACACTAAAAAGCTTGGATCTTTAAACTTCAAAGATCAAGAATCATACCTTTTTGGGCTTGTTTGGATCTCGTTTACTTGCTTATCACCACTAATCGCTCTCTCTCTCACTCGGGTCTGCCGGATCTGCCCGGATCTGCCTTCGGTCCGGCGGCGAAGTTAGTGTGGTATGTGTGTGTTTTTGGAGTGTTAGGGAGTTTGGTGAAAAATGAAGATATTTTGGGATTTTGGGGGTATTTATATCCCTGAAATCCCATTCTCATTTAACCCCTCTCAATTAATCCAAGTCCAAGACCCGCTCCTTACCCGATATTAATTAATTACGCGAAATCACTAAACATAACTTCCTTTATTCATCATTAAAATTTTAGGATGTTATAAGTCTCCCCTCCTTAAAGAGGTTTCGTCCCCGAAACCTAACTATTACATAAACAAACTAGGGTAAAACTTGTGCATCTCATCCTCGGCTTCCCAAGTAGCATCTGATCCCTTGCGGTGTTTCCATATCACTTTTACCAAGGGTATAATCTTGTGACGAAGCTGCTTCTCCTTGCGATCAACGATCTCTATCGGTTGCTCGATGTAGTTCAATTGTTCATCAACCTCAATGTCCATTAATGGCACGTGAGACGTGTCATCAGCTAGACACTTCCTCAGATGAGAAACATGGAAGGTTGAATGAATTCCTTCTAACTCATCGGGTAAATCCAGTTTATAAGCTACTTCACCCACACGACCTACAATCTTGAACGGTCCAATGTACCTCGGACTCAACTTTCCCCTTTTCCTAAAACGGATAATCCCCTTCCAAGGCGAGACCTTGAGCATCACATAGTCACCAACGTTAAACTCAATTGGTCGTCGCCGCTTATCTGCATAAGACTTTTGTCTGTCTTGCGCGGCTTTCAATCTTGCTTTGATCTGATCGAGCTTTGAAGACGTTTCTTGAACCACTTCTAGGCTTCCCATTTCTTTCTGACCAATCTCACCCCAACACACCGGGGTTCTACATCGTCTACCGTAAAGCATCTCAAACGGTGGCATACCAATACTTGAATGGTAACTGTTGTTATAGGAGAACTCTGCCAGATGCAGATGATCATCCCAACTTCCACCAAAATCTAAAACACAAGCACGTAGCATATCCTCAAGGGTTTGGATCGTCCTTTCAGACTGTCCATCAGTTTGAGGATGATACGCCGTACCGATGCTCAACCTCGTCCCCATAGCTTCATGGAATTTCTTCCAGAACCTCGAAGTAAACCGTGTATCTCTATCGGACACGATCGATAACGGTACTCCATGCTTGGTTACAACTTCCTTGATGAACAAGCTTGCTAACGTTTCTGACGAGATGGCCTCTCGTATGGGCAGAAAGTGAGCACTCTTGGTCAAACGGTCCACAATCACCCAGATGGTATCATGTTGCTTAGTCGTACGAGGTAGCTTAGTTATGAAATCCATGGTGATGTGTTCCCATTTCCACTCAGGTATCTCTAGCGGTTGCATCTTCTCATAAGGCTTTTGGTGTTCGGCTTTGACTTGTAAGCAAGTTAAGCACTTACCAACATAATCCACTACATCGTTCTTCATTCCTGGCCACCAGTAATCTCTTTTCAAGTCTTGGTACATCTTTGTAGCTCCTGGATGGATTGAGTACCTTGACTTATGAGCTTCATCTAAGATTCGACTTCTAAGATCACTATGGCGTGGGATCCACATACGGTCGAACCTAGTCTTAACTCCATGAGTGTTTTCCATCAACTCATCTTGCTGACCATAAATCCTTTCTTTCTTCACTAACCCTTCATCTACTAACACTTCTGACTGCACCTTGATGATTTCTTCAAAAAGACTCGGGTTCATGATCAACTTGTATGACTTCACTGTTGCAAGGACTTCCTCATTCTTACGACTTAACGCATCAGCGACCACGTTAGCTTTACCGGGGTAATACTTAATCTCACAGTCGTAATCCTTTATCAATTCTAACCATCTTCTCTGCCTCATGTTCAATTCTTTCTGCTCGAAGAAGTACTTTAAACTCTTATGATCGGTATAGATAGTACACTTAGTGCCGTACAGATAATGCCTCCATATCTTAAGAGCATGCACTACAGCTGCTAACTCCAAATCATGCATCGGATAAGTACTCTCATGGACCTTCAACTGTCTAGACGCGTAGGCTATCACCTTCCCTCATTGCATCAACACGCAACCTAACCCTTGATGCGAGGCATCAGCACAAACAACAAAATCCTCATCACCATCGGGTAAAGTAAGGATTGGAGCTTGCGTGAGTCTCTTCTTCAATTCTTCAAAGGCTTCCTCCTGAAACTTTCCCCAACTGAATACTATCGACTTTCGGGTCATACCGGTCAGCGGTGCGGCTATCTTGGAGAAACCTTCGATGAATCTCCTATAGTAGCCAGCTAACCCTAGGAAGCTTCGTCTATCAGTCGGATTCTGCGGAGTCTTCCAATTCGTTATCGCTTCAATCTTAGCTGGGTCCACGGTAATCCCCTCCGGATTAACCACATGACCTAAAAATTGCACTTCTCTTAACCAGAACGCGCACTTCGAAAACTTGGCGTACAACTTCTCTTTCTTCAGAACTTCCAATACCTCTCTCAGATGCTCGGCATGGTCAGACTCACGCTTTGAATAAATCAATATATCGTCAATGAAGACGATAACCGACTTATCCAACATCGGCCGACACACCCTATTCATCATGTCCATAAATGCTGCAGGAGCATTTGTTAGACCGAATGACATTACGAGGAACTCGTAGTGTCCATACCGCGTTCGGAACGCTGTCTTAGGGATGTCTGCCTCTTTCACCTTCAGCTGATGGTAGCCTGATCTGAGATCTATTCGTGAGAACCAACTTGAACCTTGCAGTTGGTCAAACAGATCATCAATCCTTGGCAACGGATATCTATTCTTTACCGTAAGCTTATTCAACTCACGATAGTCTATGCACATCCTCATACTTCCATCCTTCTTTTTCACGAACAATACTGGTGCGCCCCACGGGGAAACACTCGGTCTTATGAAACCCTTGTCGAGGAGTTCTTGCAGTTGGGACATCAACTCCTTCATCTCAGACGGTGCCAGATGGTAAGGCGCCTTTGCGACAGGTTGGGCTCCTGGTATTAAATCTATCTGAAATTCTATCTCTCGCTCCGGTGGCAACCCCGGAAGATCCTCAGGGAATACTTCTGGGTAGTCGCGCACAATAGGAACATCTTTCATCTCTTTCGTCTCGGCCGTAGCGTTGACGACATACGCCAGGTAGGCACAACACCCTCGCCTTAGCAAACCCTCGGCTTTCATCATCGAAATGACATTAAGCCCAGAACTTTCCTTATCACCATAAACCGTCACCGCACTACCATCCAATGACTTTAACCTTATCATCCTACTTTTACATACTATCTGAGCCTCAAACTCAGACAACCAATCCATACCCAAAACCACATCGAACCCTCCCAAGGTCATAACGTACAAGGTATCCGGGAACTCATGTCCCTCCAGTTCTATCCTACAGTCCTTAACCATTTTCATTATTTTAACCGAAGTGTCACTAGCGGTTTCTACTATAAGAGTCTCAGACACTCGGCAACATTTCATTTTAGCTAGTTTACTAAATGTTGTAGCTACAAAACTTCTATTCGCACCAGAATCAAATAATACGGCAGCAGAAATGCCGTTTACTAAGAACGTACCGGTCACAACATCAGGAATCTGTCTAGCTTGCTCTTGGGTCAACATGTAGGCCCTAGTCCTCGGCCTTGCTTGTTCAGCACCTTTCATCCCACTACCTCCAGCCTCACCTTCAGTGCACTTCCTTGCCATATGGCCTGGCTTGCCACATTTGTAACATGCTGGCTTTGCTCCGCACTCATTAGCATAGTGCCCTACCTTTCCGCACTTATAACAGACATTCAACCCCATTCTGCATTCGCCACCATGAGCCTTTCCACATTTGAGACAAAAACCAGAACTTTTACCCCACTTGCACTCACCCCCATGCATCTTTCCGCAGGTCTTACACGATCTCTTCTCCCACACTCTCTGCTTCTTATCCTTGGGGTTCCACGACTGAGTACCGGGTCGTTTAGCAGAAGCGACCCATTTCTTCTCTTTCTTCTCATCTCCCACCACTACATCATCCGCAGCCAGGTCTGCATAGACCATTTCTGCGAGCTCAACAGCAGAATCGAAAGTAGCAGGTTTACTTGTCTTGACTAACATGCGGATTCTCTGTGGTAATCCCCTCACATAACACTTGATTCTCTTAGCCTCAGTGCTGACCATATCGGGTACCAACCTAGACATTCGGTTGAATTCTGTAGTGTACTCACGATGTGTCATCGTCCCAGCTTTCAAGTTTAGGAACTTCATCTCCGCCCTTTCAACCTCGGCGTCAGCACAGAACTTCTTCATTACTAACTCCTTCAGATCGTCCCACCTCATCTCTTTGATCTCTTCTCTGGTCTTCCTCTGCTCCACACTCTCCCACCAATACATAGCCTCATCTTCAAATGATTGAGTAGCATAACCTACCGCTTGATCGGGACGGCACTCGCTAATGCGGATAACCGTATCCATGGCGGTTATCCACTGAAGAGTAGCGATTGCGTCTCCTAGACCAGTCAGCTTAGGCGGGTCACAAACTTTGAAGGACTTATAGTTGCAACCGCCTCGGCCCCTCTTCCTATCATCATCTTTCACAGACCTTACCTCACTTGAGTCACCTCTTTCCCTCTCGTCATCCTTCCTACCATTACCACCTGCCCCTTCAACAGTTCTTTCACGGCTTCCAGCAGACCTTCCCGGGGTAATATTTTTCACAGCAGTGGCTACAGCTTGAACAATAGCTGCTTGAATTGCGGGATCCAGTTGAACTCCTTCATTGTTTTCCGGGTTTCTTCCCGCTGCGCTTCCTTCAGCTTCTGTGTTGGAAGCTGTCTCAACCGAAGGTTGCTGGACACGACGAGGCCTGCCGCGTCGTCCAGTGCGACCTCCAGCTCCAACAATGTCTCCAGCTCCAGCCATCGTATTCTAAAAGGGAAAACACAAACATCATCACTCAAGGAACTATCTAGTACAAGGATGGCAAGGCTAACAGGTAATAACAGTGGCCAGCTGTGACTAGCTGATCACGTTGCTTTCCGTGTCCTATACACTTCCCTTTATGAGTCTATTTGTGCTGGTTCTACTTAAGCAGTTAGCCAAATCAACAATCAATTATTCCTATCCCTGCCGTTCACGTATCTTTTCTTTCTCATTAACATATATCATTTAATTATACACTTTACCTTTACTGATCTTGCTTGAGCGACACATGACACTCTTGAACTGGCATCTTCTTTCCTTTCTTACTTATATCTCATACTCTGTTCGAGTCTAAGCATGTAGGATGCTTAAATCTCTCGAACTTTGCTCTGATACCAACTTGTAAGGCCCCGTTACCGGTAGCCCTACTTTCGTGTTGGATTTACTCATAAACACAGTTCTAAATATCAGAGTTAATTAAAACATTTACGCGGAATATAAAACCTTCATAAAACTTTACATAATTCATAACTTGTCTCAAAACATCCTTTGTCTTTCAACATTAAAGCATTAAATTAAAACATCATAAGTCTTCATATGCCAGATTCTTGTTCAGTGCCATGTGTCTCCTCAAGCGAGCTGCCTCATCCTACTCACCTGCGTGCATACTAAAAGTCAGCTACGCTGAGTGAGTTCTAGTTAATCACATAATCATACAATACATTCTTACGCTTCATACTTAATCTCTTAACTTTCTTTCATATACACCTAAGTGCTTTTACTTTCATTTTTACTTTCATACTTTCTTTACATTCATAATCATACGTTCATTTTTACCTTCATGCTTTCCTTACATACATAATCATACTTTTTAAAGAGCCTTTCGCCCTATAACCTCACAGATATTATAAGGGTCTGGTCCCTAGTTTTCGAATATTAGAAGGGTTCGATTCCCTAACATCACAGATATTATAAGGGTCTGGTCCCTAGTTTTCGAATATTAGAAGGGTTCGATTCCCTAACATCACAGATATTATAAGGGTCTGGTCCCTATCATCACAGATATTATAAGGGTCTGGTCCCTAGTTTTCGAATATTAGAAGGGTTCGATTCCCTAACATCACAGATATTATAAGGGTCTGGTCCCTATCATCACAGATATTATAAGGGTCTGGTCCCTAGTTTTCGAATATTAGAAGGGTTCGATTCCCTCTTCGTTACCATACAACCATACATCATACCTCGAGTATTAGTAGGGCTCGGTACCCTTTTCGTAACCATACATTATCATTTCTTTCTTCTATTATCTCTATCATGTTCATACACATAAACATACATAACATACTTACCTTATACATAGCGTTACAACCTGACAGTACGTGCAATATCCGAAGATCGTTCACGTACTATCAAGCAATCATTCATACATTTCACATTATCCACATAAGGCATACACTTATCTCTTAGGATAAGTGTATTAACAAACATATTGAGTATGCACACAGCCCCAAAAACGTAACAAATAAATGGGGCTAGAAACTCACCTGAACACGGTTACGTTCTCCGTTGATCGTAATCCCTTTCTTCAGTTGTGCACGGCTGACTGTATAACAAGTATACATATCAATTTAACTATCACTACTTATAACATCTTTCTAGTCTTAATTACTACCCAAAACGAACGGGGGTCCGGGGGCAGCGCCCCTGGCTGCGGGATCTAGGGGCGGCAGCCCCTAGCAGGGTCCAAGGGGCAGAGCCCCTGGCTGGGGTCGAGCTGCCTGGTCAGCTTGGAAAAATTTTATTTCCATTAACTGTCTTAACACATTTTTCATTAGATTTTTAATTTATTTTCCAATCGAACTTGACTCTAGGCGAAGTTAGCCTTAGGCGAACTTAGCTTTAGGCGAAGTTACCAGCTAGGCGAACTTAGCTTTACAGCGAAGTTGCCATCAGGCGAACTTGGCTTCAGGCGAAGTTGTCATCAGGCGAACTTGGCCTCAGGCGAAGTTACCAGTTAGGCGAACTTAACTTTACAGCGAAGTTGCCATCAGGCGAACTTGGCTTCAGGCGAAGTTGTCATCAGGCGAACTTGGCCTCAGGCGAAGTTACCAGTTAGGCGAACTTAACTTTACAGCGAAGTTGCCATCAGGCGAACTTAGCTTGCAGGCGAAGTTCATCAGGCGAACTTAGCTTGCAGGCGAAGTTCGTCACTTTGAAGGCGAAGTTGCCCAGATGAAGGCGAAGTTGCCCAGGCAGCCGCTGTTTTAGTTTCTGATCGGCATTTCGAGCGATTTTAACACCCTTGCTATGGTTCAATATCACCCACTACGCTACCCGACCATTTTTGGTCGTTTATACACTAAAAAGCTTGGATCTTTAAACTTCAAAGATCAAGAATCATACCTTTTTGGGCTTGTTTGGATCTCGTTTACTTGCTTATCACCACTAATCGCTCTCTCTCTCACTCGGGTCTGCCGGATCTGCCCGGATCTGCCTTCGGTCCGGCGGCGAAGTTAGTGTGGTATGTGTGTGTTTTTGGAGTGTTAGGGAGTTTGGTGAAAAATGAAGATATTTTGGGATTTTGGGGGTATTTATATCCCTGAAATCCCATTCTCATTTAACCCCTCTCAATTAATCCAAGTCCAAGACCCGCTCCTTACCCGATATTAATTAATTACGCGAAATCACTAAACATAACTTCCTTTATTCATCATTAAAATTTTAGGATGTTACATGACTGTTACGACATGAAGTTAATTCATCTTGAACAGGTCCACACTGATAATAATGTGGTGGACCTATTTACAAAACCGGTCAGAATAGCCAGATTCAATGTGCTTGTAGGATTTCTTAGGATGTTACGTTTTGAAGACTGAGTATTTTTGAGGTTTAAATTTTGTATATAAATTTTGGTTTTGCTTGTTATAATTTATGTACAAATTTAGGGGGAGAAAAAGAAAAATACAAAAAGAGTGTGTGTGTTATTCAAATTAAAAAAAAACAGATTAAGAGAAAAATGTTTTGTTCTATCGCTTAAAATTACGTCGGTTACTCAAGTTCAACGGACATATTTCATATGTTTGGTCCCGTTATCAATTATTGACTCATGGGATATCCATTAACCTTAGGACTGAAAGTGACCGGGGCGACTGAATATAAAAAAATATATATAAATTGTGTTTGGTTTAACTATCTGTTTTTCAGTTCTTTCACTAGAAATTATGTCGGCTACCTAAGTTTGAGGGACATATATTATTATGTGTTTGGTCCTACTGTCTACTTGTAGACATATAGGATAGCCATTTACCCGAAAACTAAAAGTGACTGGGGTGATTGAATTAAAATTGTCTTCTAAGTTATCATCTAGGAAGTGATATTATTATTCAGTTAAAGGTTTTTAGAAGCGTAAAATATTTTAAAATGAAAATGGATCCAACCTTTGAAAAATGATAGAAAAATTGATTCTGTGTGCCTAACGTGTGAAGTTATTAGGCTAAAAAGGCTTTTGATTAGTCATTGATGTGTATGGTAGCTTTCCATGATAAGTATAAGTTTGAAGTGATATAAACTAAATCTGCTAAACTTATTGTGGAGATTCATTTTGAAGATGTCTGCATGTCCCTAGATACATCTCTCCGAATGATAGGCACAAAAGCAATTACCCAGTCATACACGAGCCCGTTAGTGTTTTGATCGCCAAAAATATTATATTTCATTGTAATTAGCAAGTTAAAAAAAAAAAAAAAACTTGTGTACATATATATGAAAATTATTACAAATTAAATTTATTTTATAAGCTTAAAGGGGCACCAGGGAACTATAGGGGTGGGGCATACAAGTAAGTCCTAAACACCCTGAATGTAAGGCTTGTAAGTCCAGATGGCATGTAAGTCCAACGTTCAACCTTAAAGCTTAAATTTTTTTGTATAAAGAAAAGTCTTTTGATTAAGTACTAGGGGGTCGGAGTCAAATTGGGGTGATCTGGGGAAAGCCAAATACGCCTTGAGAATAGATAAGGGGCATCATAGGTCCATAAGTGATGTCCATGTAAGCTTTATGCCTAATTGGATCTAATCATATCATTGGCGCAATGAAAATCATGAAAATTACCCGCTATCAACCTTTTCACTATGTCACAATAATGCTGAAAATGAATCATTGTGAAAGTATCTTAATAAATATGATTTCATGTTAGGATCTTTTCGTAAAAAGGTGTTGCTTGTTTTAAAATAGCTGAAATTTGATCCCAAGATATGTTAATTCTACTGAAGGCCAGATGGGTTAATCATTTTTGTTTTAGTTTAGTTTTTATTCTAATTTTATTTTATTTTATTTTTAATTGTTTCCTCATGACTACTCGTGTCGAAACAAATGTCTTTACGAAATTGTTTTTATCAGGAATCGAGATTGTTTTTAGATCATGAAATTTGACGGCTGCTAGTCTTGATCCTTGAGCCATTATGTTTGACCAAATGTGTCTATTATATTTGTGTTCTTTGCCCAATCATCTTTGGCCCAAGTTGTTTGTGATAATGGTGTTCTCGGCCCATCCGGGTTCTCAGCCCAGATGGGTATGTCAGAAGTTCAAAAGGTTTTCTTTACAGATTTGATCAAGTTTGGATGATTTGCTGAGATCGAGGCAGATGTTGATGTTGCTGGTGCAAGCTGTAGCGGTTCCTGCTCAAAGGTACAACAGTTAGTACCTACTGCTGAACAAGTTAAAGAGTTCGAAACGTTCAAGAAAAAGCTCCAGTTGACTGCATTGAAGCCTCCTCAATCAGTCACTGCGACACATGTTGAAGATGATATTTTTGAAGAGCCAGCCACCGATCTTATTCTACGCAAACGATGAAAGAAAGATCCGAGACCGGGTGTGCTGGCTAGTGATGTGATACCAACTACTCAACCAATTGTCGTTGAGCCCGTTACTGTTGAAGCTTAGACAGCTCTAGGCCCATCTAATGCTGCTTAACAAGCTCAAGAACAGATTTATGAAGATATTCTCGAGCACGACTAAAATCAAGCAATAAACCAAGGGGGAGATTGTTGGGCTATATTTTGTGGTTTATGCTTGGTATTGTTAAACTTAGATTGGGCTTAGTTGGGCATTTATATGTAAACCAAAATCTATTGATTTTGGTTGGCTTTACTTTGTTTTGGGCCTAGGTTGGTAGTCTATATATAGGATGTATGTTTACATTTGTAGGGTTGCTAGTTGGTTCGTTCATTGTCATTCAACCGTGTAAGTTAAGGGCTTAAGCACCCGACGTATAATATAAGTGTGTTTTGAAGCTTTTTTGTGTGTTTTGCTTGTGTTCTTGGTTGCTTTATTGAATCGGCTTGGTGATTAGGTTCCACCTAATCATCGAGATATTGATATTACATTGAAAGATCCGTCACGGGACTTACAATGTGTATAGGAAAAAACATGTGTGTACATAGTATACATATATGCATAATAAAAAAACCGATTTTTTTTAATTCGTATTATACCTATACACATATGTATACTTTCATTTAATCTCTAGTTACGTAATGTACACATATGTGTATTATCATTTACTTTAAATTATACATATATGTATAGAAAAAAAACATGTGTGTACATATATGTACATATTATACATATATGTGTAATTTAGCTAAACCGAGATTTTTTTTACGTTTTTTTTAGAAACCGGGATGATAAATAATAAGTTTGGTTTTTTTACTTTTTTTATTTTTGTGTTCGTAAGAAATGTGTTGGAATTTTTTGTAGGAAACATTTATCTTTTCTAGTAGTGTCCGTATTTTGAGATTATTAAATAAAATAAGTTTTTATTATTTATTGTGTGTCGTTATTTAATTCGGTTAAATAATAATAGGATGGAGTGGTAGGCGTAGGATTTATGTATTATGTATGGACTTGAGAACGGTTACGGGCCTAAGGTCCATGGGCTTGAAGTATTTAAGCTCATAAATCTCCCTAAAACCCTAAACACTCCTATTATTCATCTCCTACCTTCACACACACACACACACACACACACACTTTTTACACACACAAACTCTCTCTTCTTCCCTCATTTCAATCAAGAAACCCGTCTAGATTCACGTGAGATTAAAGATCCAAACCAAACCAAAGTCCTAGAAAGGTATGTTTTAGACTAAAGGTTAGAGTTTTGATGTCGGTTTATTATAAGATTCAATGACTAAGGTAATCGGGTCTTGTTAAGAAAGAAAAGTGTGAACTTTGTATTAAGAAAGTTATTTGGGTTTTGACGGTACGAACAAGTGATTTTCGGGCCGTATCGAGCAAGGAAATGAAGTTTTTATAACCCGAAACTTGTCTTAACGTTAAAACGGGCGATTTCAAATTTCAAATAAAGTGCACACGTTTTAAATATAATAATAATCCCAAACTAAATAATAGAGCAAATATTATTTATTTTATTTCCTAAGGTCTTTCTATGCGTTCTTCACCTTAGCTAAAAATCAACTATTAACCTAACCTGCATATGCGTAGAAAGTAAACAGAGATTTGTCAACATTAGTTTTGACACTAATAATAATATGTAATAAATGGTAAATAATAACTACGCAAACAAAATAATTTGAGTAATAATCAATCAAACCGTGAGCAAATAGTGTGTCAGTTGACCATGCCTCACGAACACGAGCTATGGCTACTATGACTAGCATACAAATGTGATTGTCGGTTGACCATGCCTATCGAACACAGGCTATGGCTACTACGATGGCGTATGATCATACCATTTGAAAACAGTAATATAAAAAGGGAAATGATATCTCACCTTGACGATTAAGCGAATAAACCGAAAGATAAAATAAATGAGCAAAGTTAACATGACAAGTTTTCTGATCCAACCAAACTTGAGACTTGTACAAAATAAAATGGAGTCAAAACCAAGAACATAGCTGCTGGAATCAATCTAATCGGATGTATAGAACTCCGGTTATGAGGTTTTTAGTAAATAAGCGAGCTGAGACTGACCAGAATCTGAACAGCGAGTTGGGTGTTGGTCAGTACACTCAAAATCTCGAGATAAAACTAAAAGTCTTCTGGACCGAAAGCTAATTCCGATCAGAAGATATAGTAATTAAAAGATATTTAAAATTGACTTTTTTGCCCCTAAACGGATCGGGAAGCAATTGACCGACAAAACCCCATTAATTGGTAAACTTGATTGAGAACTTTTGTTCAACAGATAAAAAGCTACAATTTTGAAGAAGACAATTTACCCCGGAAATGAATAGAAGAATGAGAAAATCATGGTCAAAGAAGCCTTAAACACCAAAGTCAACTAGTCTTGAAAGAATTCGATTAAACTTGAAGAATATGATAATGGGGAAGAATAATTTCATGGATTTGATGTTATAAATGACCAAGTACAGTACTTTTAGGGTTTTAGGTTATGTTAGTTTAAATAATAAAGTCTATAAATTTGTTTATTTGGTAAACGAACTTGTGTAGGAAACAAAATAATCAATAAATGACAAAATCATGTCTAATATCTTAAAGATCTTGTTTTAAGCATCAAGAAAATGATTTGGGATATTTCAAAATATTAATTGACATAATTTGGAGCTTAAGTTTCATTAATTTAGTCGAAAATATAAAAGAATTGGCAAAATTAGTCCATGTAGTTCCCGAAAATGCATTTTTAGTCATTTTAAGCGATTTTAAGAGTTTCTAAGGACTATTTGGGATGATTGAAAGTTATGAAATTATAAAATAAGTTAAACCAAGTTAAATACCAATACATAAAAGTTTTAAATTGTTCGAAAGATCCGAATTACAATCTCGTATCGGTTTAAACATAAACAAATATAAATACAAAAAATCCGAGATGTTACAGATTATGTGGACCATCCGATGTTAAAGGTAATCATGGGTCGACATGTAATTATCCAAGTCCTCTCAGGGTAGACATAATAAGTACGTTGTGTGCAATAACTCGAAACCTGGAATGATTTAGAAAGACGAGACAAATGTAGTATGATAAGGGTATGGTGGATACGCTGCTGATACATCCTTTATATAAGTGTCCTTGCCATATTTTCATTTGTGGGGTCTGTCTGGTCATTTAAAGATTGACCCTATTGTTTTTATTTAATTATGTATATCAAATTTGTTAAGACTTTTAACAACTCCTTATACTAGTTGTTCTCTTTTAAATTTTTACTTTTATTTTAACTTCGGGATGAAATTTCTAAAAGTTGTGAATCCTTTAACATTCGTTACTATTTAAACCCAAAAACCCGACCCATTTTAAATTTTCGATTTTGTTTATATATAAATATATATATATATCTCAAGTTTTGTTGCATGTATTTTATGTGTAATTTCTCATTTTCATTTGTAGTTGGATTTGTATTCGTTAAACCGACATGTTTCGTTGTTTCATTTTATTCGTACTTGGTGTTCATCATTAAGATAATATTTACGAGGATTTAAGTTATTGTTCGTTCGCTTTCGTTTCATTTTGATCGATTATCGAAACCCCGAGGTTAGAGTTTTGTTAAATTAAGTCAATTTGCGAATTATTCGGGTATAATATGATAATATCCAAGACTTTATAACTTTTCTAACTTTTATTTCACTTCCAACATTTCTCAAAGTTAAAGGTTTAATTTGTAATTATATATTTATTAAGTTTATAATGTAACTTGCAAGATTTATGAAATTTGAGGCGTGAAATGTGCAACATTGTTTTAAATTAAATTAATATTATAATAAAACTCATCAATCAACCCCCCCGGTCGTATCCCATTTTCCCGTCAACAGCCTCCGGCCGACGGAATCGGCGCCAGCAGACCTTATTATTACTTAAAACGCTCGTTTTTACAAATTTAACCTCATAAAACTCGTTAGGCATTAACGGCAAACCTTAATCTTCGTCAAGAACGCTTAACAAACATCTAAATTGTGTGAATTACAGGCCGTAACCACTAGGTATACATTTAAACGAAATAACAATCAATTAACAACCATTCGTTCATATTGACACTACAAATAGGAATCAAATCCTCAACTAAACTTACTGCAAACATCATCTTTCAGTAAAACACTCTAAATAATCCGTAATTGATCAGAAAAGTTCTAACTCCGGGAAACTGTCTTTCACCTTTAATTCATTATAGTTACAGGTAATTTTTATATGCATTCGAATCATTTTAAGCTGCAAAATAAAACCCCTAAAACACTTTGGCCAAACATGGAAAATAATTAACAGATTTAGAAAACTAGGGTTCTTGATGTAGAAGATGAGTCTTGAACATTATATTTATATTTTTGTTATCGTATTCTCTCAATTGTTAAGTTAGACCAGATGGTTAGCACCTGTGTGTATGGATGTGAGGACCCGGGTCAGGACGTTCTTGTCTTTATTTTTGTTAAATCTGTTGGGCTACAATAAATGATTTATGCTTTTAAATATGTTGTTGGGCTTTCTTTTGTAAACCGAAAAGGGTTTTCGGTGGGCTTGTGATTGTGTTGGGCTTAGGTATGGTATATGTCTATAAATACCTTGCATTTCACCTTGTAAACGGTTGGTCATTTTTGTTAGTATTGAAGCCACGACATTATGTAACTCTTAAGGGCTTAAGCACCCGACTAATATATAATAGTGTGTTTTGAAGCCTTTCTTGTGTGTTCTTATTGCTATTATCATTCACGTATTGAATCAAAACATTGTTATTTTTCGCATTTCATCGTGTATTTGGTATCACATTGCAAGATCCTCCAACACGGGACTTACAATTGGTATCAGAGCCTATAGACCTATTATAGGCTCGGTTGTGATATCAAGATTCAATTTTTGGGTTCTTGGTTGATGTTTTGGTGTGTTTTCTGGAATTACAAGTGTGGTGGCTGTTGAAGTTGTGTTCATCGTGTTCATCGGAATTCTTTTTACTATTTTGAACACAGGGTTGACCAAAATCAAAACTGGAATTCAAATCCCTGATTTTTACGAATTTGAGGTTGTTTCCTTATCTAAAAACATTTCAAAAGTTGTCACACCCTCAAAATCCACTAACGGAGTTTTACCGTCAGAGGGTGTGTACTAACAGGATCGGAATCATTAGTTATAATCAAACCATAAAAACGTTTAAATGAAAATAAGTGCGGAAGCGTAAAACCATAGAAACCAATGTTGCGTCACGCAGGACGACTTAAAAACCCAATGATAACAGTTTAAAATAAGTTTGCATAATTAAAAGTGTTTCAAGCAATGCATGATCCTAAACCGCGCGCCCGCCTCGGCTACCTGAGAATAACATACTAAAAGTGTCAACACGGGGTTGGTGAGTTCACAAGTTTATATAAAATAAAGTGTTTTGCGTTAAGCGTTTTGCGTTAAGCGTTTTGCGTTCAGCGTTTTGCGTTAAGCGTTTTGCGTTACCAGATAGTGTTATGTCAATTATATATCTATAGGTAGCTAGCCTATAAAACAAGTATTACTAAGTGTTCGACACCGAAGCTGACTGTTTATCATTTGCCTTGCCACCAGGTCTATCCCGACCATGGTATGTGTTTAGCCAAGATTACACCCACTCGACCTCCAGTCGAGTTTAGCGTTGGGTGGGGTTTGTCAAACCCAGTAGTACTACTCAACAATGACTCGCTATTATCCAATATTAAACGGTTCGATGTGAATGAAGGACTTTAGTTAACGCGTTTGCCACTTAGTCTTTACAAGTGATATATAATCTATATTAACAAAATCTTAAATGCGTTTTCGGAGTATGTTATCTCCCCAAGTGAAAAGCGTTTGAAAACAGTTTAAAGGGGTAAGTGAAACTCACTGTTTGCGAAGAATTCCTAAAATAAATCACCAAGTGATGCGCGTCACAGAAAACTCTCTCTAGCGTTCTAAAACAACAAGGAGATTTTCTAAGTATCGGAACTAATATCGAGTCTCTAGACCCGGCACATAATTCCTAATCACAAGATACGTTTCGTGTTTGTTTGTGAATCGTGTGTGACTTAATGAGTAAATTTGTGATACGATACGTGTGTGAACAATTATTTACGTGTCATGTATTAATAACGTATATCACTAGCAACTATTCCCCGCAGGGGCAATTTGGTCAAAATACCACACTTATTTAGCAAGTATTCCCCGCAGGGGCAATTTGGTCAAAACATAACAATTAACTAGCAACTAGCACTTTTCATGCATTTTCACAAAGTTCGGCAGTTTACTTTACCGAGACAGAATTCTACTTGAAAGATTATACTATTCCACCGATCATAGCATCTCAATTAATTTATCAAAAATCATCACAAAAGCATACATGTATTAGGTTTCCAGAACATTTTTTATTTTATTTTTATTCCACATAGGTTTCTCACAATGATCAAAACATTACAGCAAACTCATAACAGTCAAATTCATGCGCAATAGAATGTTATTTGAAATTCCTGTTAAATGAAAAATCCAACAGATGCAAGACCACTTGGGTTAGGTTCCTAACTCAACAAGTCAACTTCCATAAGTGGAACCAACCCAATTGGTCTCGTAGTTCATGAGATATAATATTTACAAAACAACCTAACAGCAGGTCTAACAACTCAGCTTTGCACAACGTTTTTGTAAAATCATAAAGTTTAACTTTTACACGTCCAAAAATTGCAAATTTATATTCTTTAGAAACTAGACTCAACCTATTTTACTGTAGTATCAATAATCTCAACCAATTCTTACATTAACATTTAGTTACAGTTGTCTAATCATAACTTACAATCTGTCCAGTACCAGTTTTGACCTTTAATCGCATTTAAATCGTTTGACCAACCAAAACACCTCCAAATTAGGCGTGGTTGGACTTTCTGAAAACTAGACTCAGAGTACTACCTTGTAGACTCATAATTAGCTCAGTTTGCTTATATACTCAACAAATTACACACCGTTCAATTTTAACAATCACTGCTGTCAAACTCAGCAAGCATAAACAATCATCTAACATGCATCCTAAGCATATGACATAACTCAAAACACGCAATAAACATTATTAATCAAAAAAATCAGTAGTAACCCTTTAGGGTTTACAAACAATTAATGATTCATCAATCTTTCACCGTTCAAAATCACATATGACTATCAATATCAATCACTAACACATAATTAATCATCCTCTAGCCATAATCAATCATAAAACACTTAATATATGATATTCAATAGTTAGGGTTTCATATATATACCTTAAAAATGCAGAGATAACCAAGAGAAACGCGAGAGGTGCTTAGAAACGAGTGTAGGATGCTTCAATTGTGAAAACCAAGATCAAACAAGGGTGGTATGGTGGTGATGTATGGCTGCCGATCGCAAGAGGGGAGGGGGGTGAGGTGCCGTCGGGTTTTTGAGAGATAAAGGGAAAGAGATTAGGGTTTTTGATTTATATTATTAATAATAATAAGTTACATCAAGGCCCCTCCACTTCTAAACATTATTTTTCTAGCTTAATCTAAGTTGTTTGCATCTTGAGTTAACGTTTTAAACAATATTATCACATAACACATAAGTCTAACACATAATTATCATATAATTATTGTTTTGACGTTTTTCGTTTATTCACCAATGGTTTGCGTCAATTCGTTTGCGTTTCGGTGCAATTCCCGAAAGACTACACATGTAGTAAGTGTCAAGCGTCGTTTAAACCCTAGTTTAAATGTAATGAGGTTTGCGTTATAGATTCAATGATCTTTAAGTTTGAATTGACGGAGTTGAGTTAACGGAGTTAACCTGAAATTGACGATTGTCACATCATTCCCATGTTAAAGAATTTTCGTCCCGAAAATTTGAGTTAAGTCGTGATGAGTGTCTGAAAAAGTAAGAAAAATTTTCAGTTTGTCATATCATCCCCTAGTAGAAAGAAATTTCGTCCCGAAATTTAATTCATACCTCCGGTGATTTCTGACGGTTTGTCGGGTTTCGCGGTTTTCTGTGTTTGGTCAGCCTTTCAAAAAGGTGAGGATACTTTTTCATCATTTGATCCTCGCGTTCCCACGTGAACTCCGGTCCACGTCTCGAGTTCCAACGAACCTTAACGATTGGAATCTTGCTGTGCTTGAGTGTTTTGGTTTCCCAATCCAAAACTTCGACTGGTTCTTCAATGAAGCGTAGCTGTTCATCAACTTGCAGTTCATCCAAAGGGACTACTTGGGTTTCATCAGATAGGCATTTCTTCAAATTGGATACGTGGAATACATTGTGTACGCCACTGAGTTCCGTTGGTAGGTCCAGTCGGTATGCCACCGGACCAATGCGCTCAGTTATCCGGTAAGGACCAACGTATCGTGGGTTGAGTTTGTTTCGCTTCCCAAAGCGAACCACACCTTTCCATGGTGAGACTTTGAGTAATACTTGGTCGTTCACTTGAAATTCGAGAGGCTTTCGGCGTTTGTCGGCGTAACTCTTTTGGCGATCTCGTGCTGCTGCCATGCGGTTTCGGATTTGAACAATCTTTTCTGAAGTTTCGAGTACCAATTCTGGACCAGTGATTTGGCTGTCACCCACCTCTGCCCAGCAGAGAGGTGATCGACACTTTCGTCCGTACAGTGCTTCAAACGGCGCTGCTTTAATACTTGCGTGGTAGCTGTTATTATATGAAAACTCTACCAAAGGTAAGTGAGGTTCCCAACTTTTTCCGAAATCCAACACACATGCACGCAACATATCCTCCAAGGTCTGAATAGTTCGTTCACTTTGCCCATCCGTCTGAGGATGGTAGGCTGTGCTCATATCAAGACGTGTGCCTAGTGCGCTTTGTAGTGACTTCCAAAAGTGCGAAGTGAAACGAGAATCTCGATCAGATGTAAGGCCCGTTATCGGTAGCCCTACTTTCGTGTTGGATTTACTCATAAACACAGTTCTAAATATCAGAGTTAATTAAAACATTTACGCGGAATATAAAACTTTCATAAAACATTACATAATTCATAACTTGTCTCAAAACATCCTTTGTCTTTCAACATTAAAGTATTAAAATTTAAACATCATAAGTCTTCAGATGCCAGACTCTTGTTCAATGCCACGTGTCTCCTCAAGCGAGCTGCCTCATCCTACTCACCTGCGTGCATACTAAAAGTCAGCTACGCTGAGTGAGTTCTAGTTAATCGTACACTATACAATACACATAAGCTTATATTCTTTCATGCATACTTTCTTACTTTCATACTTTCTTACTTTCATACTTTCATACTTTCATATCTTACGTTATAAAGAGCATTACGCCCTACATTCCTCGAATATTATTAGGGCTCGGTACCCTCCTTCCTCGAGTATTATTAGGGCTCGGTACCCTCTTTCCTCGAGTATTATTAGGGCTCGGTCCCTCTTTCCTCGAATATTAGTAGGGTTCGGTTCCTTAGTTCTCGAATATTAGTAGGGTTCGATTCCCTCTTCGTTACCATACAACCATACATCATACCTCGAGTTTTATTAGGGCTCGGTACCCTTTTCGTAACCATACAACCATACATCATACCTCGAGTATTATTAGGGCTCGGTACCCTTTTCGTAACCATACAACCATACAACCGTTATTTCCTTCTTTTATTAACTTTATCACATTCATACACATAAGCATACATATCATACTTACCTTATACATAGCGCTACAACCTGACAGTACGTGCAATATCCGAAGATCGTTCACGTACCATCAAGCAATCATTCATACATATCATATCATTCACATAAGGCATACACTTATCTCTTAGGATAAGCGTATTAACAAACATATCGAGTATGCACACAGCCCCGAAAACATAACACATAAATGGGGCTAGAAACTCACCTGAACACGTTTACGTTCACCGTTAATCGTAATCCCTTTTTTCAGTTGTGCACGGCTGACTGTATAACAAGTATACGTATCAATTAACTATCACTTCTCATAATGTATTTCTATCTTTATATGACCCACAACGAACGGGGGTCCGGGGGCAGCGCCCCTGGCAGCGGGGTCTAGGGGCGGCAGCCCCTAGCAGGGTACAAGGGGTAGAGCCCCTGGCTGGGGTTAGCTTGGAAAAATTTTATTTCCATTAACTGTCTTAACACATTTTTCATTAGATTTTTAATTTATTTTCTAATCGAACTTGACTTTAAGCGAAGTTAAACCTTAGGCGAAGTTATCAGGCGAACTTGGCTTTAGGCGAAGTTAAACCTCAGGCGAACTTAGCTCTAGGCGAAGTTATCAGGCGAACTTGGCTTTAGGCGAAGTTACCAGTTAGGCGAACTTGGCCGTAAGCGAAGTTATCAATTAGGCGAACTTGGCTTTAGGCGAAGTTACCAGCTAGGCGAACTTAGCTTTATAGCGAAGTTGCCATCAGGCGAACTTGGCTTTAGGCGAAGTTGTCATCAGGCGAACTTAGCTTGCAGGCGAAGTTCATCAGGCGAACTTAGCTTGCAGGCGAAGTTATCGCTTTGAAGGCGAAGTTGCCCAGATGCAGGCGAAGTTGCCCAGAGCAGCCGCTGTTTTAGTTTCTGACCAGCATTTCGAGCGATTTTAACACCCTTGCTATGGTTCGACATCACCCCCTACGTTCCCCAACCGTTTCCGGTCGTATATACGCTATAAAGCTCGGATCTTTAAACTTCAAAGATCAAGAATCATACCTTTTTGAGCTTGTTTGGATCTTGTTTACTTGTTAAGCACAACTAATCTCTCTCTCTCTCGGATCTCGGTCTTCTCTCGTCCCGGCCGCCGGCGAAGTTGGTGGTGTGTGTTTTTTTCGGAGTGTGTTTAGAAAATAAGGAAATGAAAGGTATTTTGGGTTTAGGGGATATTTATATCCTTGAAATCCCATGGATCTAAGGCCCATTCTCGTTTAACCTATTTCAATTAATCCAAGTCCATGGCCCGCTCCTTACCCGATATTAATTAACGCGAAATCACTAAACATAACTTTCTTTATTCATCATTAAAATTTTAGGATGTTACAAGTCTCCCCTCCTTAAAGAGGTTTCGTCCCCGAAACCTAACTATTACATAAACAAACTAGGGTAAAACTTGCGCATCTCATCCTCGGCTTCCCAAGTAGCATCTGATCCCTTGCGGTGTTTCCATATCACTTTTACCAAAGGTATAATCTTGTGACGAAGCCGCTTCTCCTTACGATCAACGATCTCTATCGGTTGCTCGATGTAGTTCAATTGTTCATCAACCTCGATGTCCATTAATGGCACGTGAGACGTGTCATCAGCTAGACACTTCCTCAGATGAGAAACATGGAAGGTTGAATGAATTCCTTCTAACTCATCGGGTAAATCCAGTTTATAAGCTACTTCACCCACACGTTTTACAATCTTGAACGGTCCAATGTACCTCGGACTCAACTTTCCTCTTTTCCTAAAACGGATAATCCCCTTCCAAGGCGAGACCTTGAGCATTACATTGTCACCAACGTTAAACTCAATTGGTCGTCGCCGCTTATCTGCATAAGACTTTTGTCTGTCTTGAGCGGCTTTCATTCTTGCTTTCAATCAGAAATGATTGAGACAGGCACTCCGTGTCTAGACACCACTTCTTTCATGTAGACGCGAGTCAATCTTTCCATTTTGTCCGATTCCTTAATCGCTAAGAAGTGTGCAGACTTAGTCAACCGGTCAACGATCACCCAGATGGTATCGCATCCCGTCGGTGTCTTAGGTAAACCCGTGATAAAATCCATTGAGATGTGTTCCCATTTCCACATTGGAAGTTCCGGTTGTTGTAGTAGGCCAGATGATTTCTGGTATTCTATTTTGACTCTGGCACAAGTCAAGCATTTGATCACGTAGATGGCAATGTCGGCTTTCATGTTCGGCCACCAGTAAAGTGCCTTTAAGTCATGGTACATATTATCCGAGCCAGGGTGGATAGAATATCATGACTTGTGGGCTTCGTCCATCACTAGAGTTCTCAACTCTCCGTATCGTGGAACCCAAATCCGGTTCTCAAAATATCAGACCTCGTCCGATTTGGTTTCAAGTTGTTTGTTCATGCCCCGCATGAGTTCTGATGGAAGATTTTCATCCTTCAAAGCTTTAAGTTGCGCATCGCGAATCTGATCGGGTAAGCTGGCATGAATCGTGAGTTGCAATGCTCGCACTCGTCTGGGTTTATCTGTTTCTTTTCTGCTGAGAGCGTCGGTCACTACATTGGCCTTGCCAGGGTGGTACTTGATGGCACAATCATAATCCTTAAGCAGCTCGACCCAACGACGCTGTCGCATGTTCAGCTCCTTCTGATCATAGATATGTTGGAGACTCTTGTGGTCGGTGTAAATGGTAAACTTGGTACCGTACAAGTAATGCCTCCATATCTTAAGGGCAAACACCACAGCTCCGAGTTCCAAATCATGGGTCGTGTAGTTCTTCTCGTGAACCCGTAGTTGTCGAGAGGCATAAGCTATAACCTTCACGAGTTGCATCAGCACACAACCGAGACTTTGTATCGATGCGTCACAATGTACCTCAAAATTCTCTGTTCTTTCGGGGAGGGCTAAAATAGGGGTGCTACAGAGTTTGGTTTTCAACAGTTGAAAAGCAGATTCTTGCGCGTCACCCCAATTGTACTTAGTGCCTTTGTGAGTCAAAGCGGTGAGGGGTTGAGCAATCTTTGAAAATCCTTCGATGAAACGCCGGTAGTAGCCGGCCAGTCCTAGGAATTGCCGCACCTCAGTCGGAGTCTTAGGTGCTTCCCAGTTTTTGATGGCCTCTACCTTACCGGGATCGACATGGATACCATTTTCGTTGATCACATGTCCTAAAAAGTGAACCTCGCGAAGCCAAAATTCGCATTTCGAGAGCTTAGCATACAGTTGCTCATTCTTCAATAATTCCAGAATTACCCTTAAGTGTTCCTCGTGGTCAGCCTGTCCTTAGAGTAGACGAGAATATCATCAATGAAAATAATCACAAACTTGTCGAGGTACGCCTTGCATACTTGATTCATGAGATCCATAAATACGGCTGGTGCGTTAGTTAGACCAAAAGGCATAACCGAAAACTCGTAGTGACCATACCGTGTTCTGAAAGCCGTCTTTGAAATATGTTCTTCGCGCACTCTTAGTTGATGGTAACCAGATCGCAGATCGATCTTCGAGTAATAACTCGATCTTTGGAGCTGGTCAAACAGATCATCAATTCGGGGTAAATGATAACGGTTCTTGACCGTCACCTTGTTCAACTCCCGGTAGTCGATGCACATGCGGAAAGTCCCGTCCTTCTTTCTGACAAATAAGACAAGGGCTCCCCATGGCGATGAGCTAGGTCGGATAAAACCCTTATCCAACAAATCCTGCAACTGAGTGGACAGTTCCTGAAGCTCCGCCGGTGCGAGCCGATACGGGGCTCGTGCTATGGGTGCTGCACCGGGTGTCAACTCGATTTGGAATTCGACTTGTCGTATAGGAGGGAGTCTAGGCAAATCCTCCGGGAAAACTTCCGGAAAATCTTGCACAATCGGTATATCTTCAATTCGCTTCTCCTCCGCGGGTTTCTCAACAATATGCGCCAAAATTGCCGGATGACCCTTTCGTAGATACTTCTGCGCCTTCATGAGGGTAATGACGCTGGTGGTCATACCGCTTCTCTCACCTCGGATCGAAACGATCTCGCCGGAAGGGGTAGTAATGTGGAATATCTTGTCATAACATATAATCTCCGCTCGGTTCTCGGATAACCAGTCCATGCCGACAACGACATCGAAACTACTAAGCGTAAAAGGAATAAGGTCGATATCAAAAATATGACCTGACAGTTTTAACTTACATCCCGCAAGTACATGAGTCGTTACTATAGTCTTACCGTCAGCTAATTCAACAGGAAACTTAGCATCTAACGGGGTTGGAGTTAAGTCTAAGAGTTGGCTAAAGGCTTTCGACACAAAACTCCTATCAGCTCCAGTGTCAAACAATACATAAGCAAAACAATCGTTCACAGGGAACTTACCAGTCACCACGTACGGATTATTGCGGGCTTGACCCGACCTAATAACAAAAGCTCTTCCTTTACCATTGTTTCCACCACCACTGCCACTTCCATTACCTCCATTGTTGTCGTTCTGTTTCAGCTTAGGGCAGTCCTTCTTAAAATGTCCCTCTTGTCCACACTCAAAACATCCCTTGGTTGTCATGGGTGGTTTAGGAGCACCCTTTGCTGTAAGGTCTCCTCTACATTCCTTTGCTTGGTGACCCATCTTTCCATATCTCTGACACTTGACACGGTCACACGGGCCAGCATGATGATAGTTGCACCTGTTGCACTTCGGATATTTCCCAGCATATCCGCTCGAACCCTGCCCGCTACTGTTGTTATTGTTATTGTGACCCTGATTGTTGAAGCCCCGAGTGAGTTCGGGCTTTCGGTAGTGTTGCTGCTGTGGGGGGTTCGAGGATGAGGATCTGGTGTTGTCAAACTTTCTCTTCCCGCTGCTCGGGTTGCTGTTGTTGTTGTTGTCAGTGCTCGGGTTGTCACGGGCTTTAGTGGTTGAACCCCTATGTGGTAGCGCACCTTGGGTCACTGCTTGATCCGTTAGTTTGTGAGCTAACCGAATCGCTTGCTGAATCGTGGCTGGTCTGGAAGACGTTACCATGCCCTGAATTTACGGTGCTAACCCATCAATATACATTTCAATCGTCTTACTCGGCGGATCTACCATCCGCGGACACATCACAGCTAACTCGTGAGAACGGGTAGTGTAGGCTTCGATTTCCGAACCCACCATCTTTAATGACCAAAACTCTGACTCTAACTTTGCAATCTCCACCCTAGGACAGTACTCTTCTCGCATCATGTTCTTGAACTCCTCTCAGTTCATAGCGTTAGCCAGTTTCAATCCAAGAATTTGCACATTTGCACATCGTCTGGGGACACCTCTGAGTGTGCCTCTGGCTCAGCCGGTTCTTCCTCCGGTTCCTCTTCGGGTTCCTCCTCGGGATCTTCCTCGGGATCCTCCTCAGGCTCCTCTTCGGGATCTTCTTCGGGTTCCTCTTCGGGCTCTGCCTCAGGTTCGGCTGCGTTCTGAGCAATTTGCATTTGTAAGACATCGCAACGCTCTAAAGCTATCACGGTTCGGGTTCTTGCTACTTGGAGTTGCTCTTACAAGTCTATCATCTCGGCTTGCATCTTTCTCATAATCTTCATCTGTTGATCACTAGCCTCTTGCATTTCCTTCCTGGGCGCTGTCATGCGGGCAATTTCCTCCTTAGTCTCGGTTCCATCTTTTAACAGTCCGGAAACGTTAGCTCTCGTATAGCGCATGTAACCCAAGTCACGCTCCAAACAAGAAACAACAGCTGCGAGCACACGCTCCACAGGTTCGGTTATGGGTGGTAGGGTGTTGGGGTAAGCAGGATGGTTCGGGTGGGGTAGCGGGGGAACTTGTTCGCGATAAACCATACGCCTAATCATATTAGGGTACCAATCCCAGCTAACTTCGTTTTCATACATGCCTCCGGATAAGCGATACCTCTTCGGTGCAGGAGCTTCGAGTTCCGGTACTACACGGGGTGGCGATGAGGTGGGGAACTGCGGTTTCTTCCCATGGGCATGAGTCTTCTGATCGGATGGTGATGATGGTAGCGTCGACATCCTTACAGGTAAGCCGTGTATGCGCGCGTATGAGTGAAAGAGGTAAAGAGATAAGATTACAAAGACTACACAAACATATGCAGTGCGTATCATTATAACTAATGGGTCGTCGCGGTTATAGTCTAGTATGCATGCAGCTTCTAGTTCGCTATAACCAATGGCTTTGATACCAATCTGTCACACCCTCAAAATCCACTAACGGAGTTTTGCCGTCAGAGGGTGTGAACTAACAGGATCGGAATCATTAGTTATAATCAAACCATAAAAATGTTTAAATGAAAATAAGTGCGGAAGCGTAAAACCATAGAAACCAATGTTGCGTCACGCAGGACGACTTAAAAACCCAATGATAACAGTTTAAAATAAGTTTGCATAATTAAAAGTGTTTCAAGCAATGCATGATCCTAAACCGCGCGCCCGCCTCGGCTACCTGTGAATAACTTACTAAAAGTGTCAACACGGGGTTGGTGAGTTCACAAGTTTATATAAAATAAAGCGTTTTGCGTTCAGCGTTTTGCGTTCAGCGTTTTGCGTTACCAGATAATGTTATGTCAATTATATATCTATAGGTAGCTAGCCTATAAAACAAGTATTACTAAGTGTTCGACACCGAAGCTGACTGTTTATCATTTGCCTTGCCACCAGGTCTATCCCGACCATGGTATGTGTTTAGCCAAGATTACACCCACTCGACCTCCAGTCGAGTTTAGCGTTGGGTGGGGTTTGTCAAACCCAGTAGTACTACTCAACAATGACTCGCTATTATCCAATATTAAACGGTTCGATGTGAATGAAGGACTTTAGTTAACGCGTTTGCCACTTAGTCTTTACAAGTGATATATAATCTATATTAACAAAATCTTAAATGCGTTTTCGGAGTATGTTATCTCCCCAAGTGAAAAGCGTTTGAAAACAGTTTAAAGGGGTAAGTGAAACTCACTATTTGCGAAGAATTCCCAAAATAAATCACCAAGTGATGCGCGTCACAGAAAACTCTCTCTAGCGTTCTAAAACAACAAGGAGATTTTCTAAGTATCGGAACTAATATCGAGTCTCTAGACCCGGCACATAATTCCTAATCACAAGATACGTTTCGTGTTTGTTTGTGAATCGTGTGTGACTTAACGAGTACATTTGTGATACGATACGTGTGTGAACAATTATTTACGTGTCATGTATTAATAACGTATATCACTAGCAACTATTCCCCGCAGAGGCAATTTGGTCAAAATACCACACTTATTTAGCAAGTATTCCCCGCAGGGGCAATTTGGTCAAAACATAACAATTAACTAGCAACTAGCACTTTTCATGCATTTTCACAAAGTTCGGCAGTTAACTTTACCGAGACAGAATTCTACTTGAAAGATTATACTATTCCACCGATCATAGCATCTCAATTAATTCATCAAAAGTCATCACAAAAGCATACATGTATCAGGTTTCCAGAACATGTTTTATTTTATTTTTATTCCACATAGGTTTCTCACAATGATCAAAACATTACAGCAAACTCATAACAGTCAATTCATGCGTAACAGGATGTTATTTGAAATTCCCGTTAAATGAAAAATCCAACAGATGCAAGACCACTTGGGTTAGGTTCCTAACTCAACAAGTCAACTTCCAGAAGTGGAACCAACCCAATTGGTCTCGTAGTTCATGAGATATAATATTTACAAAACAACCTAACAGCAGGTCTAACAACTCAGCTTTGCACAACGTTTTTGTAAAATCATAAAGTTTAACTTTTACACGTCCAAAAATTGCAAATTTATATTCTTTAGAAACTAGACTCAACCTAGTTTACTGTAGTATCAATAATCTCAACCAATTCTTACATTAACATTTAGTTACAGTTGTCTAATCATAACTTACAATCTGTCCAGTACCAGTTTTGACCTTTAATCGCATTTAAATCGTTTGACCAACCAAAACACCTCCAAATTAGGCGTGGTTTGACTTTCTGAAAACTAGACTCAGAGTACTACCTTGTAGACTCATAATTAGCTCAGTTTGTTTATATACTCAACAAGTTACACACCATTCAATTTTAACAATCACTGCTGTCAAACTCAGAAAGCATAAACAATCATCTAACATGCATCCTAAGCATATGACATAACTCAAAACACGCAATAAACATTATTAATCATAAAAATCAGTAGTAACCCTTTAGGGTTTACAAACAATTAATGATTCATCAATCTTTCACCGTTCAAAATCACATATGACTATCAATATCAATCACTAACACATAATTAATCATCCTCTAGCCATAATCAATCATAAAACACTTAATATATGATATTCAATAGTTAGGGTTTCATATATATACCTTAAAAACGCAGAGATAACCAAGAGAAATGCGAGAGGTGCTTAGAAACGAGTGTAGGATGCTTCAATTGTGAAAACCAAGATCAAACAAGGGTGGTATGGTGGTGATGTATGGCTGCCGATCGCAAGAGGGGAGGGGGTGAGGTGCCGTTGGGTTTTTAAGAGAGAAAGGGAAAGAGATTAGGGTTTTTGATTTATATAATTAATAATAATAAGTTACATCTAGGCCCCTCCACTTCTAAACATTATTTTTCTAGCTTAATCTAAGTTGTTTGCATCTTGAGTTAACGTTTTAAACAATATTATCACATAACACATAAGTCTAACACATAATTATCATATAATTATTGTTTTGACGTTTTTCGTTTATTCACCAATGGTTTGCGTCAATTCGTTTGCGTTTCGGTGCAATTCCCGAAAGACTACACATGTAGTAAGTGTCAAGCGTCATTTAAACCCTAGTTTAAATGTAATGAGGTGTGCGTTATAGATTCAATGATCTTTAAGTTTGAATTGATGGAGTTGAGTTAACGGAGTTAACCTGAAATTGACGATTGTCACAAAAGTGATTCTCGGGAAGACTTTGATCGTTTTCGGCCAATTTTGAACGTTCTCGATGGGTAAAGTGAGTTCTCGGCCAAGATTGAAGGTTCTCGGGATAGTTTGCTGGTTCACGTGTTCTCTGATTCTCTGGTTGACTCAGCAGTTCTCGGGTCATTATTCAGGTTCTCGGGTAACTAATTAGGTTCTCATATAGATGGGTTAGTTCTTGGATCATCAATTGGGTTCCCAGGTCAAGTATTTGGTTCTCAGGTCAAGTACCTGGTTCTCGGGTCAGTCTTTGGGTTCTCTGTTTACACTTGGGTTCTCTGTTGGGCCTACTGTTCATCTGGACCTGTTTGGATTGGGTTGTTTAAAGACTTTGGGTTTGTTTTGGGTTTATAATCATCATGGATCAATCCATCAACGCATCCATTAACCCAGCACTTCACCAGGAGCTAGACTCTATTATGGGTACTGCTACCCGTGTACCCCGTCTGCTGAAGTACGAAGGCCTCTATGAATGGAAATTCAGGTTTGAAAAGTATGTCAAGATGAAAGATGCTAAGGCGTGGAGGAGCATAGTTAGAGGTCCTCAACCGATCACATATGAGACAGCCAAAGGAGAGATTGATGTCAAGCCTATCGAATTGTATGTTGATGCTGACTATGATAAGGTAGAAGAAGATGAGAGGGAACTTGCCACTCTTACTATGGCCCTGTCACCTGAGATTGCTCAAGGATTCCGCTAGTAGCAATCAACAAAGGCCTTATGACAGGCACTGATAGAGGTCTATGAGGGAAACGAAGACATGAAGCGCAGTCGTCAGGACTTGCTGCGCCAAAAGTTTAATATGTTCAATCATGTTCTGGGTGAGTCCTTGGAAAGTCAGCTGCAAAGATTCATCACACTTGTAACCGAGATGAGATCAGCCAACATACACATAACTCTCATTGAAACCAACAACAAGTTGATCAACTCTCTGCCACAAGGATGGGATATGAACGTTGCTGTTATCAAGAAGACAAAGGATCTTTCTAGACTAACCCTATCTGAGGTGATCGCTATCATCAAGTCATGTGATATAGATGACAAACAACGAGCAATCAACCATGCAAATTCGTATACTGCTGCTGGATACGCCGCGTCATCAAACAATGCACTTATATCACAAGACAACATCTCCATGTGCAAGTCCTCTCAGGGTATGTACTCGCAGCCGCTGCAGCCAAATGGAAGTTTTTCCATGTTCAGATCCACTCAATGCCAATTCACTCCACCTACACCCCAGCCACAGCCGCCTGCTTCCTTATTCTTTCCACAGCCATCTCCACAGTCTCAACCCCAACCCAGTGTTGCTTCTTCCAACAAGTCTCCTGCCCAAGGACCTGCCATCTCAAAAGAAACTCAAGAGAATATTGCTCTCATGGCAGGCTTCATGAACTGCTATAATGCTTTTCTTGCTGGAGACCTTGTTCAACCAGTCGGTTCTACTGAACTGGATCAGATCCATCCTGATGACGTGGAAGAGATGGACATCTCCTGGCAAATTGACATGGCTGTATTCAGAGCGAAGAAGTTCACCAATAGGACTGGCAGGAACAATTGGAACTTACCTGCAAACAAAAAGGTGTGTTTCAACAAGGAGAACCTTAGGTGCTACAACTGTCATGAATTAGGACACTTTGCTAGAGAATGCACAAATCCAGCTAAGGAGGGAAATACGGAAAGGGCTCTGGTTCCTGTGAATGGTGCAAGGGGAGATAATGTTGTTGCTGGAAGAAACGAGCAAGGATTAGTTGCACAACCGTTTGATTGGGCTGATCAGACGGAGGCACTCACTGTTCTGGGTCAGACTGCAAACCTCGCTCAAGTTGATGATGTTGAAGAAGGAAATGAGACTGAAGATCAGGTGAAGAGTCTCCAGTTTGCTTTCATGGCTTCTACTCCTGCTGATTCATCTGAGGTAAACTCTAATTTGTGTTCTCAAGCATGCATTAGAAAAGGTAGAGCTATTTCGTGTGCATATTAGTAATCTTGTTAGGGAAATGGAAAATATAAAACACGAAAACTATACACTTAAGAAACTTGGGAAGGGTCTTACAGAAAAACTAGAAGCATCAAACAAAGACTTTTCAAAACTGCAAAGTGATTTCAGTGTCAAGTGTTGTCACATCTTAGATGCCAATAAGAAAATTTCTGATCTAACCGCCAAACTTGAAGCATCTATTTTGGAAAACGCTAAATTAACGAATAAATTTGAAAACGCTGAGTTTAATTTTAAAAAGTTTGATGTTTCTAGTGCGGTCGTTGAGTCAATGATTGAAAAGCAATTAAGATGGAAAGAAAAGAGGGGTGAGGGAATTGGGTATAATGAGGTTCCACCTCCATACAATGATAATTATACTCACTTTCCTTTTGTTATTGAGGAAGATAAAGAGAAATCTTTGAAATATGGCAAACCTGAAATTAATGAAAAGATAATACCCGGGTTTGTCAAACCAGCTCAATCAGTTGTGAAAGTGAATGATACTAATGTTTCTACTTCGTGTGTAGATGAAGTAATCATTGTGGATTGGGTGAACGATGAGGAAGATTTACTTGTTTTTCCTAATAAAGACAATTTTAATAATGTTTGTTTTGAATTGTGTGATTTATCCTTTATTAAGACTAATGCTTGTGTGGGCTCTGTATTTAAGAGCATAAACAATTGTGTGGTTGAATGTTCTAGTAGTATTAATAAGTGTGATGTATCTTTAAATACTGATGTTAAACAGGAAAATGCTAGTAAATACACACCACCAAAACCTGTTAAAGAAGTAAACACCGGCATGAAAAGTGCAAGTAAATCAACCACTAAGGTCGATGCGAGACAGCAAAATTTGCAAAGTAGATCGAGACCAGGAATTGGCCACCCAGATTTTCATGTGAAGTGACAAACTTGCTTCAACTGTGGCATTCCTGGTCACATTGCTAGAAACTGCCCGCGTCGTCCTTATGTCCCATATTATGGACACTGTCAGAGGAGCGTGCCTCGGAATACCTTCAACAAATCACATTCAAATAAATCAAAGTATTTCAAGGCAAGTCCTTCTGATGGAAATCGGATTCGGGACAAGGCCGATCGTGCCAAAGTTAGACAAGCAAATCTTGCCATGTCTCGAAAACACGTCAGAAAACCGAGTTTGGTTTCGAGACCTTCACACGTTTCGGGATCGAAATTAAAAAACAAATCAAATCTTTCACAGTCTTCCGATCGTAAACCTGAGACAAAGCAAATCATTTGTGTGAGCCACAAAATTTTAAAACCGAAATACAAATGGTTACCTAAGTCTCCGGTTTCCAAACCTTAGAACTCTTCATGTACAATTCTAGATAATCGGGAAGACATGTCTTGGTTACCTGTATCTAAAATTGATAAACTTGGTGTGCCCAGAGTGACTATGGACCAGGTACCAAAATCTAACTGATCTCGCACATGTTTCAGGAACGGCTATGGAGGAATATCATCAGACCATGGTTTGTTGATAGTGGCTGTTACAGGCACTTGACTGGGGACATATCTCAACTGAACGATATTCAGATCTTTAATGGAGGCTATGTTTCCTTTACGGGAGGGGAGAAAGGTAAAATCACGTAGAAAGGTACGGTAAGTAATGGAGTATTGAGATTCGAAAATGTAAACTTTGTTCCTGAACTAAAACACAGTCTGCTCAGTGTTTCGCAGATCTGTGATAAAGACTTTTCAACTCATTTCACTAACAAAGAGTGCTTGATTTTAAAACCTGGTATAATTATACCAGAGGACTGGGTTCTTGTTCGATCACAAAGAAAAGATAATGCCTACGTGATCGACATGAACAGAAATGTTCCAAAAGAAATTACATGTCTATTTTCAAAAGTATCAGAATATAATGCCATGTTGTGGCATTGTCGTCTTGGATATGCAAATGTCAAAAACTTGAACCGTCTTTGGAAAAACAACATTGTCCGTGGTTTGCCAATCAAAGATTTTATAACAATTGAAAAATGTGTTGCTTGCGCTTTAGGCAAACATCACTGCAAACCTCACAAGCCGAAAGTGTTTAATTCCATCTCATCTGTGTTTCAATTGCTTCACATGGATCTGTTTGGTCCGGTACACTTACTGGGTCTTTCACGTAGCTCTTATTGTTTAGTTATTACTGATAATTACTCATGTTTTACTTGGGTATTTTTCTTGTCAAATAAGAGTGAAACTGCAGAGCTGATCAAGAGGTTCGTGGTACTAATGGAAAATCAGTTGAATCTGAAGCTTAAGAGTATTCGTTGCGAAAATGGAACTGAGTTCAAGAACTCCGTGTTGAATCACTTCTGTGCTGAAAGGGGTGTGCTCAGACAATACAGTTCAGCTCGCACACCGCAACAAAATGGAGTTGCTGAGAGAAGAAACCGAACTCTTATCGAGGCAGCAAGAACTATGCTGTGTGACTTAAAACTACCATTGTTTTTCTGGGCTGAAGCTGTTAACACTGCATGCTACGTGCAGAATCGGGTTCTGATCAACAAAGCCAGATGAAGACTCCATATGAGATCGTCTATGGACACAAACCCACTGTTACTCATTTTCGTGCGTTCGGATGTCCATGCACACTGTTGAACCTTGACTTGACTCCGAAATTTGGAGCAAAGGCTGATGACTGCTATTTTGTGGGCTATGCGGGTCACACTGCTTACAGGGTATACAACAAGTCCACAAAGCAAGTCGTGTAGTCGTATGATATTCGGTGGCTTGAGGAAAATGAGACGGATGCTAGAGTTGGATCTGACTGGTTGTTTGACTACAATGAACTATTCAAGCCATTCAATATGCCTTCAGCCATTGATGCTGAAACTTCTGATGTAGTGGGATGTGCTGATGAAGATGAAGAGTTGTTTGATATTCTTCAAAAGGGGCCGGTTGCGGGTATTGATCCGCCAGAATTGTTCGACAATAGTCAACTGTCATCCTCGGGTTCTCAAGATCCTGATTCAACACTTGTCTCAAAATCAACTCCAAGTTCTCCGGTTAAGAGTAGTTTGCCTTCAACCTCAACACCTTCGGCTAATGTTCCATCAGTTGAGGGGGAAAGTCTCATCAGATAAGTTTTCGGCAGTACTCGCTTTCCAGATGCTATTCCGAACAAATACATTGCTAGTACCTCGTATCAGCATAGTACAGCAGCTTCTGGTTGGAGAAATCCTCTAATCGATTCGCTTGATGAACTCACAAATTTGCCGGCCACCAGCAGTGTTCCAGATCACTCTGTTCCATCAAGAATTCAATGGGATCATCCAATCGAAAATATCATTGGTCACTTTGAGTCCGGTGTGTCAACTATAAGTCAAACATGAAACATAAACAATTGTCTCTACTCCTGTCTCATTTCTCAGATCGAACCAAAATCAGTTGACATGGCACCTCAGGAACCTAGCTGGGTAGATGCAATGCGTGAAGAGCTGAATCAGTTTGACAAGCTAAATGTCTGGAAATTGGTGGAACTGCCTAGCGGGAAAAAGTCTCTTGACACGAGATGGGTTTTCAGAAACAAACAAGACGATACTGGGGTTATTGTCAGAAACAAGGCTCGTCTTGTAGTTCGTGGATTTTGTCAGGTAGAAGGGTTGGACTACACAGAAGTTTACGCTCCCGTAGCTCGACTTGAGGCAATTCGTATATTCTTGGCATATGCATCCTATATGGGATTTACTGTCTATCAAATGGATGTCAAGACCGCCTTTCTGTACGGGGAAGTAAAGGAAGAAATCTATGTGGATCAGCCACCAGGCTTTAGAAGTTCTAAGTATCCTGATCACGTCTACAAGCTAGACAAAGCTCTCTATGGTCTTCACCAAGCCCTTTGGGCGTGGTATGCTACGCTAACGGCTCACTTGTTGGAACATGGTTACAAGCGTGGGACCATTGATCAGACACTGTTTTTGAAGACGGTTGGAAAGGACCTCATCCTTGTTCAAATCTATGTGGATGACATCATTTTCGGTTCTACCTGCACCACTCTGTGTACTGAATTTGAGGGGGTTATGAAGAAGAGGTTTCAGATAAGTTCACTAGGAGAGATGACGACATTTTTGGGTTTACAGGTTCGTCAGAGTGCAACAGGGATTTTACTGCATCAAGGGAAATATGTCGAAGACATTTTAGCAAAGTTCGAGTTCCAAGATTCCAAATCGGCAACGACTCCCATGGCGGAAAGACCACCTCTTTCTTCTGATGCTTATGGGTAATCTGTAGATCAAACATACTATCGATGGATGATCGGATCCCTTTTGTATCTCACTGCAAGTCGTCCTGACATCATGTTTACTGTTTGGCAATGCGCGAATTTCCAGGCTAACCCTAAGCTCTCTCATTTAATTGCTGTTAAACGTATTTTTCGTTATCTGAAAGGGCAACCGAAGCTTGGTCTTTGGTATCCCAAAAACTCAAAATTTGATTTGTATGCTTTTGCTGACAGCAATTATGGAGGTGATGATATTGACAGGAAATCCACATCTGCAGGATGTCAGTACTTGGGTGATCGCCTGATTTCGTGGCAATGCAAGAAACAACATACGGTGTCTACTTCTACCGCCGAGGCTGAGTATGTGGCTGCTTCTGCATGCTGCTCACAGGTTATCTGGATGCAACATCAATTGCTGGATTACGGTTTGGAATTTCTTTACACTCCCATCTTTTGTGATAATGATGCTGCTATTGCAATTGTTAAAAATCCTATTCAGCATTCCAAAACCAAGCACATTGACATCAAAGTCCATTTTATTCGCGACTGTTACGACCGAAAACTGATTCATCTTGAACAAGTCCACACCGATAATAACGTGGCGGAATTATTTACTAAACCGGTCGGAACAGCCAGGTTCAATGTGCTTGTGGGATTCCTTAAGATGCTTCGTTTTGATGATTGAGTCTTACGTGAGGTAAATTTGTACATAAAAGTTTTTCGGTTTTCGGTAAAATTTTTGCACAAATTTAGGAGGAGAAAATTAAAAATATTCAAAAAGAGTGTACGTGTGTGTTTTCATTAAAAAAACGTTTTTCTTAGCATGCTTAAAATTATGTCGGTAATTTAAGTCTGAAGGACATGTATCTTTACGTGTTTGTTCCTGTAGTTTACTCGTAGATAAACGGGATAGCCATTCACTTAAAGGCTGAAAGTGACCGGGGCGGCTGTGTTCAAAACTGGTTTTTAGTTATTGTTTTAACATCGGGAAGTAATATAACTATTCAGTTACAAGCCTCATGAAAAGGTTTAAAATGTTTTACATGAAAATATGATCCAACCTTTGGAAAATGATAAGAAAATCGACTTTGTGTGCCTAACGTGTGAAGTTAATAGGCTTAAAAGGGTTTTGAAAGTCATTGTTATGTATGGTAGCTTTCCATGATGCGTAAGAGTCTAAAGTGATATAAACAAAAATTTGCTAAAACTTATTGTGGAGAGTCATTTTGAAGACATATGTATGTGTCTAGATACATCTCTACAAATGATAGGCAGAAAGGTAATTATCCGGTCATACACAAGCCCGTCAGTATCTTGATCACCAAAAACACTTATTGAGCATATTAATATATATATATATATATAAATTTATTATTTTTATATTATATCTACGTTCAAATAAATTTTAAAAGCTTTAAGGGTACAACTAGAACTACAGGAATGCAAAGCATTCCAAATGAAAGGCATATAAGTCCAACGTTCAACCTTAAATGCTTAAAGGCTGACTCAACAATTTAATGTGTCTACCTCCGGGATAGTGACTCGGAGATGACATCTATGGATGAGAGTCAAATTTTATCAAAAACTTTTGATCAAGTACTGGGGGGTTGGAGTTAAGTTGGGGTGATCTGGAGAAAGCCAAATATGCTTTGAGAAGAGATAAGAGGCATCATAAGTTCAAAAGTGATGTCCATCTAAGATTTAAGCCTAACTGAACCTAATGCGTATCACTGAGGCAATGAAAATCATGCTAAGTTTGCAAATACCTACTATCAACCTGCTATCTATGTCATAATAAGGCTGAAAATGAATCATTGTGAAATCATCCTAGTCGATATGATTCCATGTTAGGATCTTTTCTTAAAGTTTAGTCCCGCGTGAAAAACTGAAATCTGATCCCGAAATTGTTAAAAACTGCTAAAAGCCTGATCGTTGTATAAATCTTGATGTATGTGTTTTATTTATTTTTCTTAATTTTATGATTTATTTTATTTTGCGTCTCGGGTTTATCTCACGGTTATTCTCGTTAAAACGAACATGTTAAGGCATTGTTTTTATTAAACATGAATTGAAGGATGATCATGTGTGGCCTGGTTGGTATGTGCATGGGTCTGGCCCATATGGACTTATCCATCTTGGATATGAGCATATATGTGTTCTAAGCCTAATTGTGTTCACGGCCCAATGCGTTCTCGACCCAAATCTGATCACAATTGAAGTTTAAGAGGCATAATTCAGATTTTGAATTATCATTATCATCATAATCATTCAAATCCTATATCTCCTCTGCAAACACATTAGCAGAACCTTTCATCAAAGGACAATCATCTCATATACATTGTGTGTATCATCTAAATCATCAGGGTATAAGAAACCAAATCAATTAAACTATTCACGATGAACATTAAATTGGGTTTATGGTATCTTGGATATTACACACTTTGTTGGATACATGTTTAGGATATATTGAATGGCGATTTCGGTTGGTTTGGGTGTATTTGTGGTCTTGACTGTTTGATTAAGTTGCAGGTTTCATGGTGTTCGTGTGAGGAAGACGGCACTATTTATGGAAACCCTTGGTTTCCATAAACAGAGATCTCCGTGTTCTCGGGGTTCTGGTTGACCGAGAACGGCTGGTCAACCAGAGAACTCTGGTTTCACCAGAGATCCTATGAGTTCTCGGGCAAGGTTGACCGAGAACTCATGGTCAACCAGAGAACTCTGAGTTAATCAGAGACCTTTGGGTTCTTGATCTTGGTTTCCCCGAGAACAATATGTTCTCGGGTACTTAATATAATATTGACAGAGAACATGGTTCTGAACCGAGATCTTCCTTAAAACATAAGAAAATGACAATTTCTTCACAAACTTTCACCACTAGTTACTTTTGATCCTCAAACTGTTTTACATGCTCAAAACTAATCAAACTCTTGATCTTATGTGGTGTTTCAATCACCAAGCATCTAACTTGACTCTTTTATTGCAGATATGGCTTATCAAGCACCGTTGAAAACAGCTGACTCCCACAATGCAGCTG